>NC_072768.1:32364677-32573967 GCF_022539595.1 Amphiprion ocellaris
GAATGGAGGCCAAATAGACACAATAGGAAATAGAAGATTAAACAGCAGAGCAGAGATAAGCTCAGTCTCCTGGAACAAAACAAAGATGAGAGACAAAGAAAGTAAGAGGGAGCGAAGCAGTAAATGGAATCAGAAGTGTTACTGCGAGTCCAAAACAAGAGGAGCTCGAGTGTGAGAGAGACAAGAGAAAAACGAGAGACAAGACAACACAACTCAGGGGGAAAGCAACAGCAAGCGAGAACGCCGGAGAGACGGCGAGAGAGTGTGAGAACATCAGACAAAGCAAGACTGTGGGAAACCAAGATGGAGAGAGACCCAAACAGCCAGACTGTGAGAAAGAGAGAATTAGGATTCCAAACCTGCTTCCTCCCCTCTTCTTCTCCCCTCTTCAGCCTTTTACATGGCCAGACTTTGTCCCTATTCTGATTAAGTTTGCCGCTGAAACAGACAACAGACCACAGTGCTGTTAATGGCTGAGAGCCAGATAGATGTTAGTGACACTTGGAAGCAGAAAGTACTCCGATCGCTGCGATCTGAGTCATTCCAAAAGCATTAGAACAAATTAGAGCTTGTAATGTTTGCCAATTGCTAAAGGCAGAAAAAGCATTTAACAGTTAAAAATGGACTTGAGCTAAAAGGGCTCGCACATTTTGGCAGTGCTGTTAGATTAATCGATACACCGTATAAATAATCTTTCCATCTATTTTGGCTTCAGCACGTCATATCTGTCAGTCTGGTCGTGTTGTTCAGGACTATAATATATTGGTATTATTCAGAAACTGGCAGACGGCGCCAACGATAACAAGACGTATTATTTTCCATCACATTTCATTTATCCGGCCGACATCACCTTTCCATTTTGTCCGACAGAGTTGTCCATGTATCACTTTTATTAAAGCTTGGCTGGCAGTTAAGCGCAGCCCCGCGTACACCTCAGCAGAATGTGTTGCTGAGCTGGAAAGTCGAAGGTTGTATTTTTTAGAAAATATCAGAAAATAGTGCCGATGCAGAAAGAGGACGGCAGATAGAAAGGTTCACATGAAAAGCACTTTTTAAGCTCCCACCATTTATCATCTCACTTTCTTTCTTTTTTCTTCTCTGTGTCTCTTTAGGTCCGGATACGTACCTAGAGGGAATAGCCTACATTAAGTCTCAGTATGAGAGCAAGAACAAGTCGCCCAACAAAGAGGTCTACTCCCACGTGACCTGCGCCACCGACACCAACAACATCCAGTTTGTGTTCGATGCCGTCACTGATGTCATCATAGCCAACAATCTGCGGGGTTGTGGCCTGTACTGATGAGTCTTCTCAATCTTAGCCAATGATGATGGAGGTTGTATTCGTGGTACCTGTATGTGCCACACGTGGGAGTGATGTCATCCTGTCACGGCCAGTTAAATTCGGCTGTGTTCATGATGTCATAATGCTGATTTACTACCAAGCTGGCCTCTTGCCCAGCTTTGAATTAATTCCTCGATTGATTGGTTGGTTGGTTGGGTTGGTTGATTGATTCATTGGTTGGTTGAGACTTTTTGTATACTCTTTTTTAATTCCCAGAGAAGAACCAGCTGCACTTTCCAGTAACGCTGTGCTTCAGGAATACAAAATTCCTGAGAATTATTTGGAAATGCAATCGTAGAAGTAAGCCGAGCACAAATTAGGTGCACCCTTCTCAGTCCAGCAGAACAATAAAGCAGGAATCCTTCTTCTACCCAGACGTATTTCTTATTATTTTGAAAAAAATGTGACTATTCGCTCTTCCGTGCCTTTAGATTTATGCCTCGGTCACATGAAGAACCGATGTGAAACTGCATATAAATATGTCATCAATCTTAATCGGGGTCAAGTTCAGTTCACTCCCAGTGGAAGTCGGGGCCGCCTATATTAACTGCGTAAGATTGAAACTGTCTAAACAACATTATGTTCAGCCTAGCAAGAAGAAATTCAAAGAAAACGCTAAATCATCCGCAAGAAAAACTGCACATCACTGCGCACACATGCAGCCGAGTGATTAAGGTGAATTCTCTGCAACCGCAACATCCTCATTTTGATCCCAGCAGACTACCATTCTGTCTTTCTTCACTTTTTGTTTCTGCCCCTCCGTCGTTATTTTGTATGTGTTGTGTAGTTTGTTTTCCTCTGTTGTTGTTTACTGATGACAGTTGACAGTTCTGATGTATGTGGTGCGCTGCGTAGGGTCTGACTGCTGCACTTTTACCTAAGGCCTTTAAAACTGTGGAACTTGAAAATGATTTAGCTTAAATAAATAAACACAGGTATGAATTAAAGCCATTATATAGCATAAATGGAATAAATTATTACAGAAGTAGATGGAAAATTCAGGTAATTATAATGAGATGTACATTATTTTCACTTTAACGTAGTTCTGTTGGGATTAATATTGATATTATTGATTTAATTTCAGTTTATTTAGCCTGCTAACAGGCTGAGATCATTGGAGAAAATAGTGACACATTTTATATCATTCTATAATGGTGAAATATGACATTATAGAAAATAATTTGCCATTAGAAAAATGTTGTTCACTGCTCCTTGACATGAAAATATACTGCGTAAAAAAGTTCCTTTCTTAAGACCCATAAT
The DNA here is from genome assembly GCF_022539595.1 of Amphiprion ocellaris. Classification (NCBI taxonomy): domain Eukaryota; kingdom Metazoa; phylum Chordata; class Actinopteri; family Pomacentridae; genus Amphiprion; species Amphiprion ocellaris. The sequence goes on from NC_072768.1 coordinate 32,367,283, forward strand.
GAAATCATTAAGCAATTTTCCATTTCATGTTTGTCTCCTTTTTAATGAGATAATTTCTTTTTTACAGTGACTTATTTATTATTTAGCATTTTGAAGTTCTGCATTAAAAAGCACGACGCTTTGGTTGGCAAAAACACAAGAAGTAGGACCAGTTAATAACACCATGTCCATTTATCTCGTTTCTGGCGTTTTAGGATCGACATGTAGAATCAGCCTCAATGCAGCAAAGCTTTGCTCATTCAAAACCTGAGGGAGCTTCAGAGATTATGGGGGAGAGTGCAGCGCTCACAATGCTAAATGTACTAATCAGACCAAAGTTAATCCCCGTTATGAAACATGACCGTTGTTGGCTATTGTGCAGCTTTTGTGCCTAAGTGCTTTATAGAACTGCATTTTTGAATTTGTGGGACTTTAGGCTGTGGATTTTAAATCTGAACAATTCTGACTTTGACAAATCACAGTTAAAGTATTGAAAAAACACAACGGCAGAGAGATACGTTGAATTAATGCGACAGTTTCAACAAGGATGGCCTCATTTAAAAAAAAAAAAATCCAAAACTGGTGCAGGTAGAATCATTTAATGATGCTATAATTCTGTCATTCTATGACTTTGGCTGTTAAGAAGAAAATATGTACACCAGAAAAACATTATTGGCAGAAAAATTAATATTTTGTAGGGTCATCTGATTTGAGCAATGTCAGCTTGTCAGTTAATAAAAACCTACCCAGCATAAAACGGAATTTTGTTTCCATGTTGAAAATTTAGCAGTGCCACAAGGATTATTGTTGCAAATCCTCTGAGTTTTGACTTTGGATGCATTTTACTTGGGTGTAAACGTCCAACTGAAGCCATCTAATGTTATTACATTCCAGAATATTGTTATTAAAGAGGAAACTAGACTTCTACAAGTCCTCCTGCCTCCATTTTTATGAAAATCTAGCCCCTGACTGGAGGCTTCAGCCAATCACAGGGCTGCTCAGTGATCAGGTGAGAGAGTATAAAAAGCAACAACACCCGTGGTGGGAATAGGATGTTGTTAGACAGCAGGCTTCCACTCAGGAGGGAAGGGTTCGAATCCCATGCCACACCAGAGGTGAATGTTGACTTTTATCTCGGCTGGTGTTGTGCGTTCGGAGCACGTGCACACACCCGTGCTTGTTTGGTGAAAGCAGCTTAGGGAAGAGGGACATATTTCTCCCAGATTTCTGCCTACTGCAGGTTTAGTTCATGATGAGCAAGCTGCAATTTTGTGCTAGAAAGAGGCTGCTATGATCATTCATCCCTGCAGGATCAGTCTCTAGTTCCTGACTCTAGTTGCACCACGCATGGCACCACTGTAAAAATCACTTACAACAAAGACCTACAGGAGCTGGTGCTGACTCAATCAGACAATTCCCAGATAATGCTTCGATGGAGGCATTGATTTATTTATTTATTTTTTTTTTTTAGAGCCTTGGGGCTGCATCCATTGTGTGTGGCTGCACAGTGTAATATCCCTGTTGTCCAGCACTCCACCTTAATAAGCCAGAGATGAGCTTGGAAAGATTACGAGCTGCTGAGTTCATCCTCTGGGATGAGAATGTCAGCCGTCCGACTGTTGCTTTTTGTTGCCCTGATGTTTTGGTTTCTGCTGAATGAGTTAGTGGAGAGATGCATTTAATAGCAGAAAAATATCATCAGCTCCTCTCTACTCTCTTTATAAGCAACAGCATCGCATAGAAATATGGAAAAGCTACTGTGTTTGTTTGTGGGACTTAGTGAGCTGAGTGTGTTTACAGCCCTACTGTTATAAGTGCTCCCCAGCAAACAGAGGTACAGAGCGTCTTTACTTATTTATGACAGGGGCGTTTGCTTTATTCCACTCATCTCTCCACACTCACACAGCGAGGGTGTGTCTCCGTTTTCTGCTACAATTTAAAAAAAAAAAAAAAACATGTAGATGACACCAACAGCTACCACATCTGTGCCAGATTCCCTAATGAGACACCGAGAGCTGCCTACGGCTGTTGATCAGCCTGCTTCGTGTGTGTCTGTTTGTGTAATTTGTGCGTTTACAGATTGTGTATAGTTACCTACCTGTGTGTCTGTTGATAGTACAGGAAAGGTCACTGTGTGTGTGTGTGTGTGTGTGTGGTTGTGCGTGTACGTGCTTTCATTGTGAACATGTGGATGTGTAGTGTAAGAGGCAACATCAGCCCATGGGTGTTGCGGTGGAGTCAGTATCTGTGGATTAATTACCCCGAAGGCACCTGTCTACCCTTTATACACACACACACACACACACACACACACACACACACACACACACATGCTATGAAGACACAAACACGCCCACCGGACTTCAAAATGTCACAACACCTTCCTTGCCGTTGCCAAATAATACCACCGCTTCCAGCCACACAGCCTTCAGTGCTTTTCGGCTCTTTCGTCAAACAAGAAGCCTGCTGCCACTTCTGCTAAAAGTCATTTAGTTCATCATCTTCTCCTCTGACTTCTGCCACATGAGGAAGGAAAATGATCTGTCTGCATTGGCTGCATGACTGTTAACAAATGCGTGAAACCTCAAGTGTTTGGCATGAAATTTTCTTAACTTCTCAGCCTCGTCAGTGGTTACACTGGTGCACAGACACTTCCCTTTAATAGTTTGGTTTTTCATTTGCATAAAAGCCAAACCAGTGTTTCCGTGCTTCGTGTCGAAAGAAAAATGAAACTATTCTCGGGTTATTTTAGCTTGTACCACCATAGAATCATGCATTCCCCTCTCTGTCTTTACTCCACCACTGTGAAGATATCTTAGGTGAATTCATCGTTTGTTGTGTGAATAATCTTGTTTAGAATCATTGCATGGAGACGCTGCAGTTACAGTAAAACAAAGTGTCTTTGTTACCGAAGTTGTTGTGCAGCGTGATTATGGTTTCCGTGCCTGAGAGCTTAAAAGCTGCAGCATATTTTTATATCTAAAATCTGAATGCATCTTGTGTAGCTTACTGCTTACTGCTCCTGCTACGCTTTCTGTGTCGACACAGTATAAAGAGCAGCCCGCATGGTGAAATATTCATCCACATTTAGTAAGCGAGCTCCAATTCACATTCAGATGAAAGGAAATCCCTACATTTGTGTTTGTCCTTGGGGTTGCATTGTGTTTCAGCTTTGTCTTCCAACTTCTTTCATGCCATTATTAACCCGAGGCAACACAGAACAAAATGTAGTCATGCTTCTACTGTCCTTCAGCAGCATGCTACATTGTTCAGATGCATTTCAAAATTTAATTTATTTACAATACGTAGCAACACTTCAATTAAATTTAAAGGCAGTGCTGTGTTTTTGCATCACTAAATCAGCTGCTACAAATCACTTATTAAGCAACGCTACGATGTGTTTCACGTATTCAGCCAACCTTTGAATGCATTTCATTTTTAAATAGTGTTGAAATCTCCCTACAGAGACTTAAAATATGGTTTGAAATATTCCATCATATTGTAAAGATTAGGTCGTCTGTTGCTGTAATCAAACAGTCCTCATTGTGTAGATTTTATTGTGTGCACTGAATTAGAATTTGAAAAATAAAATGTAGCGTTACAAGCAAGGATGTGATGTGATGGATTGTAAGGTAAAACAAGTTGCAAAACTAAAAGTCGAATGAAAAGGCTAGAAAAATAGATGTGCTATTATGCAAGTACATGTGTGCATCTTAACAAAATATGTGATTCTAGAAACTGACATATGAACTACTTGCAGGATTTGCTGGTGAAAAGGCAAAAAGCTGACATGCTAACTGCTAACAGTCTGCAATGCTTACTGTCATTCAACAAAATTTCAATTAAAGGGGAAAAAAAATAAGGAGTTGAGCTAGTTAGCTGGATTGCTGTCAGTTCATCAGTTAGTTTCTTCAAATATTAGTACTAGAAATAGGGCTTGCTATTCCTGAATGCATTTTTGAATGACAAACTTCACTAAATATGACACAAAATTAATTGTTTTGACTTGGGATGACTTTTCTTCAAAATTCTCTCTCTCTTTTTTTTAAAGCTGTCGTGGCCAGACCTTCTCAAGTCTCAGGCACAATATCATGATTTAAAGTATTTATGATGTGAAGTAAACAGAAAAACAAGCCCACTGTGCAATGAAAGTGAATCTATTTTTTTATTGGAGGAGAACAGTTTGATAAAGTGCTCTCTGTGTGCTTCATTCTCGGACTCTCGGTACATAAAATGAGAACTGAGTCCTTCAGGATGGCAAAAACTGCCCAACCTCAAATACGAACCCTTGATTTCCTCACGTTGTCATTATTTCTTGGCCATAACCCTCTTCATTCTGCCCGCCTCAGCAGCTCTGCAGCTGTAAAGCAATTAGTGGTTTATAAGGTGAAGACAGGATTGATGTTGGCACAGAGAAGACGTGTGTGTCTGTGCTGTTCACAGTCTGTCTTCACTCATGAATTAGGAATAAACCCCAAAGAACAAGACGCCAAGAGGACGCTGTGTAATAGAATTTATGTCCTGCTTGAGTTCTGATGATAAATAATGAATTCCCATAGGCTGCAGTGAAGGAGAGATTTGTGGGTAATGTAGTCTATGCAAAGGGAGTTTGTTTGTTTGTTTGTTTTTACCATGGTGGCGTAGTGGTTAGCACTTTCGCCTTGCAGCTAGAAGATCCCCGGTTCACATCCCGGCCTTCCCGGGATCTTTCTGCATGGAGTTTGCATGTTCTCCCTGTGCATTTCTCTGGGTTCTCCAGCTTCCGCACACAGTCCAAAATATGCTGAGGTTAATTGATGATTCTAAATTGCCTGTAGGTGTGAATGTGAGAGTGATTGTTTGTCTGTATATGTAGCGACAGACTGGTGATCTGTCCAGGGTGTCCCCTGTCTTCGCCCCAAGTCAGCTGGGATAGGCTCCAGCCCCCCCACCACCCTAATGAGGATTAAGCAGTGTATAGATAATGAATGGATGAATGGATGCTTTTACCATGTGTGGATAACGCAATCAGCAGTCCATTCAGGTAACACAGGTGTAGCTGTGTAGCTGCTTCTCTGGGCAGCAGGTGGCGATACAAAAGAAACCTTGTGCCATGTCACAACCTTACCAACTAAAAAAAAAAGCTGTTGAAATGTCACAATAGCAGCCAAATGAAGAACGACTGAATTTCAGTCCCTTTTACAACTTTAGTGCCAAATATTTCCCTCATGTCGGTTTTACATGAGCTCCACTTTTTTTTTAATTTGCTGAAATATTAATGCATCAAATATAGAAATAGAGTTGCCTTTGAGTCACCTTATAATATGCTGCTCCCGCTCAACCTTGCCAATTGATGTAATGAGCTCTTAAGCCTGTGCAGAGCTGAGGAGATGTGCTGCTCCGCTGCTGGACTGGGAGAGGAGTCAGAGAGCTGCAGGGCACACGACTGTAACGAACACGGCTCCAATTAAAGGAGGCCGAGTTCACGCTGGTACATTTAGAATCCCTGCACTCGTTGCGCTCTCACTGCTGCACTTCTTTTAGCCCTCAACCCTCCAATGTCCATTTAACCCACGTGTTTACTGCCTTAAAACCAACCAACGCTTTCTATACTGTACAGGTCACCTACAGCGAAATCTACAAAACTCTTAAGCGTGTGTTTGCGTGAGCGAGTGTGCGTCTGAGTGCGTGCGCGATTGCTGTATGTTTCTGAGCACTGTAGGTAAAAACGCATCTGCTGTAACTCCCTCACTGTTGTGATAATTTATTGAGCGTTGTATTTATACATGACAATGATAATAAAGCACCACATGAGTAACTCGACGCGGCTGATTATTTTCCCCCGACTCACTTATTTTTGTGCGTCCTCTCTGTGTGTGTGTGTGTTTGTAAAATATTTGAATGTAAATGTTTAAACGGCGGTGTTAATAGGTCTGTTGATATTTTTCTTCCTCTTTCCGTTTCTGTGTGTTTTCCTGAGCTCTAATTATTTATTGAAAATGTCTGAAAGGATTTCCTGAACAGGTCAAATGTTTTAAACTGACACTGCTACTGTTTCCTGTTGGCATTTCAGTGTGAGACAAAGTAATCACTCTGCAAAATGTCGCATTTAAAACACGTACTAGCAATAATTGTGCCGAAAAATCGCTTTCTTTGTGCTCTCTTTGGTTAAGTTTTAATTGGAGAGAGACAAGATTTGTGTCTGTTTGAGTGTAAAAGTAAGCTGCTCAAACAGTGCTAACTTGTAACTTTTCCCTTCTCTCCTCTTCACTCTTCATTATCTCCCATTCATTTTTCTTTCTGATTGCTTTTCTTTACTCTCCCTATCATCTTTTTCACCATTTCCTTTCTCCTAATCCCACTTCCCCTCTTCATTCTACTTGTCTGCCTCACTATCTCCCCATTTTTTCCCCATCCCATTCCTTCTCCCTCTGCAGAATCGCATGCACGAGTCTTTGATGCTGTTCGACTCCATCTGCAACAACAAGTTCTTCATCGACACCTCCATCATCCTCTTCCTCAACAAGAAGGATCTGTTCGCAGAGAAGATCAAGAAGTCTGCACTCAGCATCTGCTTCCCGGAATACACAGGTAGACAACATACAAGACGTGCCGTTTTTCTTTTTTTTCCTGAGTGAAATAATAAGCAGCAGGGAGAAAACAAAAAGTAGCTAACGAGTGACACTGATGGAGCAGACAGACACACAAAATGACAATGACTTGGCAAAATCACAGCTGTTCTGTTTGCAGTTTTGTTCATATTACTGGGGGAAAGAGGTTGACAGTAGAGCCCTGTGTGGGACTGTTTTTTTAATCCTGCTCCTCCTGGATTTCTGACCATTAATGACACTCCTGCACCAAACTCCCAGCGACATTTACGTTTGGTCCCTCAGGATCCAAACCAGTTTACACAAATGTTCATCATTAGATTTATGCAAAAGAGGGCCATGATTACATAAAAGTCACGTTACAACAATATACAGTCAAGCCCAAAATTACTCATAGCAAATTTTGGCTTAAAGTTACTTTTAAATGTAAATACAAGCTGAGAAATATTTTTTTTCCACAATGATGCCTCTTGTAAATCATTTTATTATCTTTTGGGAAACACCTGTGTCATTTCCAATAAAAAAAAGACTTTCTGGTTGAATAAAAGTAACTTTAACTCAAAGTTTGCTAAGGGTATGAATAATTTCGGGCTTAACTGTATATTTGATGCAGTTTTATTAACTAAATGATATTTTGGAAGTATGCGTATTTTCTTTTTTGTGCCAGAAATTAGATGCCTAATTACAATTTTAGATCTCATTTGTTTATTTGTTTCTTTCCTGGGTATTTTTTGCAACTGTCATATTTTTTCTCACCATGGGCTCAGTTTTCTCTTCCATCCAAATTTATTTATTTATTTATTTAAGATGGGACAGTGCATATTAATCAACATGAGTCAAGAAATGTCCACATGTAAATATGCCAGATTTAGCCTCGAGGGCTAATTTTCATCTGTAGTCCCAGGGCAGGTAGATGTTAAAATGACACAGGACAAGGCCACACAACAGAAAAGTTAAAAGGTTAAAAAGCCAAGACAATGTAGACAATAGATTGAAAAGAAAAAACTTACATGTAGATAGCAAAGATAAGACATAATCAAACAATACACAGACCTTAATAAAAAGTAATACTAATAATAGGAAAAAAAATAAAAGCCCCGCACCTCTATAGAAGCAGCACAGCCATGCCACAAATTGTCATAAAAACACAAAAATGACAGTTGAATTTTTATTTATTTGTTTAAAAAATGTTGTAGATGCTCATTCCAGTTTTTTTTAAGTGCTACTATTTGCTACTGATTTTGAGCAATTCTGAATTGATTTTATTGCTCACACACGTTACATAATTAGCTCTCACGCTCTAATTTACCTCCATACTGGTCTTCTCTCTGCTGTGTGTAAACAGCCTGCAGTTCAACCGAATATTTACAGAATTTTTGTCACATGACTGTTGATCACAGCTGAGTCACTCAGGGCTTTTTAGCTGTGTGAGGAGTGCAAAATGTATTTGTTTATACATAATCAAACCCGACAGTTGCTTTTGCATATCACAGTGTTCATTATTAAGTCTACTACAAAAATACGAATTCTGAAAGATTTTAGATTTTATCTTTTTTCTCCCATTCCTAATCTTTTTGATACGCTAAACTGGCTTCCAGTGGTGTTTCCTGTTTTTTATTTAGATTTAAAATCTTCTTCACCAACTCTTGACAATTTAACCAGCAATTCTATCTCCCTAAATGTCAAAGCATTCCTTTGAAAGACCACAGTTTTGTAGCCGTACATGTCAGTGCTTGGGTTGCCTAGTGATACCATCCAATGGAAAAATCGATAAAATTGATAGAAAACCTTGGGATCTATAAAAGGCTGCAAAATATATTAAATATTAACATTTCACCAAACAAAATCCACCAAAAGCAATGTTCAATATTGCCATCATACTAACAAAAACAAAGAAAATACAAACTGCATCGTCGATGTGTGAGACAATCTAGATGCAATGCAACAGTTTAAATTAAAACACTGTTATGCTGGTATATGTATCATAGGGAGATTTAGCTACAGATAACAACATTTGTATGTCTAAATTCCAGCACCCCGACACAAAAAAGTGCTGAAACAATGCCTCAAAACTTCATAGCAGAACACAATGTCCCAATGGCTGTAGCAGACCAGCTGACCAAACTTTAACACACATTTGTTGATGATGGGTGTTTTTAGTGAGCAATTAAATGTGAAGAGTGGATATAATTTACTTTCTGTATAGTACAGTTTGAAAATAATTTACTCAAACTCGAATTTGAATGTTTTAATATTTTGAGATGCTGGATTTTGGAATTTAATGAGCTTTAAGCCACAATCATCTAAGTTGAACTAAACAAGGCCTGAAATATATGTATTGAATTTAGAATACATTAAGTTATAATATGAGAACTGAAGATCATGGAGAAATGTCTTGATCATTTTAAAGGGATGCTCCAGTCGGATACTGTCGTTTTGCACTTCTGTAAATTGAAAATTGAAAATCAGTGAAGCAAAGCCAAACCCATCCAGACTTTTTCTTATGTAAGGACTAAACACAGCTCAGTGGATTTTGAATTTCCATCAGCTTTAAGCTAAAATCATCCAAATTAAACCAAAAAAAGGCTTGAAATATATGCATGGAGTCTAGAATATATTACATTGTCTCTTTCTTAAATAGCTGATGAAACATATTAGACTTTTTCACGGTGTTTTAATATTTTGAGATACACTAGCATACATGTAAAAAAAAAAAAAACTGTTGAAAATGTTAAGCTCTAAAAGTTCCAGTGTAAAGGTGCTGAAACTGAGCTGATATTGTAGGAGACGGGGTACAGAGAGGATATAAAAGTATGAATGACTACCATCTGTCCTGTGTGATTTCCAGAAATTAAATGGCTTCCTAAAACCCCGTCCTGTGTTTCTGGAGCCGGATTAAATGCTGCTTGATTCAGCACATTAGCTCTACGTTTTCCCTCTGGAAGAAGACCGGCTCTGACATTTACTGTCACCGAGTTGTAAACCATACGGAGAAATGTGGCACCTTAAATCAAAGCAACTGTTTACAACATCGAGTCGGTCTGCAGGAGAGACGGCCAACCAAATGTTTGAAGAACTGCACAGCGTCAGTTTGAAAAGAGCAATATACAGGAAGATTTACTTAACTGTGTGAGGAAGGATAGCAGGGGAGGCTGGAGAGGAGACTGATAAACAGCAGGAGGAGGAAGCAGCGGAGGACGGAGAAGCTGTAAAGAGGGAGGGAGATTTCTGAAAGTGGAGGTGAGAGTCATATATAGCGACTGAAGGAAGCAGGAGACGGTCATGCTTGGTCGGCCACGATAAGGGGAGAGAGGAGATGTCAAGTGAGAGCTGCCTCCTGCTTCACACAGCTTCTGATTCATTTCTGTCTCCAGTGCTTTGCTTATATTCTGCCAACCGCCTTGATAATCACAGTTAAGTCCGTCTGACATGTTCCATCTCTTTCTCCCTCACTCTTACGTGAGGAGTCTCCTAGAATAACATTTTTAAAGCCTCGTGTTTGTTCAACAAATGTGAGCCGATGAATGGATGATGAATCGAAACAAGTGGCAGAACTAAAGATCATAAAGAAATGTCTTCTTGATCAGAATTCTAGCTCCGGCTAGATACTGTAGTGTTGCCCTTCAGAGACAACACGCTGGTTAAAGTCAGTGAAGTGAAGCCAGACACATCCTGATTTCTCCTAGCATAAAGACTAAATGCAGCTCAGTAGCGTTTTAAGTTCGATGAGAGCTGAACGATTTGGCAAAAATCTCTAATTGTGATTTGCGTGACACATATTGCAGCTTAATTTGCGATATAATAGTTTTGAAAAGTCAAGTTTCAGTTTATTAGTCAATATATAGTTTTAAATGTGACAAAGCCATCAAAATAACATCAAAATATTTATATTCTAATGCAAGGATCAGAACTTAGGAAGGTACGAAATGTGAATGTGTTGTGTTTTTTTTAAATCAACATAGAACAAATAACTCAACAACAATAATCTCAAAAGCTGTGACTGTGTTCAATTAAATGCATAAAGGCATAATGGTAAAAACAATCCCAGGCATTGGAATATTTTGTTATTTACTTATGCTCAGGAATCTCTAAGTATTGCACATCCTATAATCAAGTTATACAAAGTAATAATAATAATAAACTCTAAGTCAGACTTGCTACATCACATGTTCAGATCACAATTTTAATTTGAAACCAATTAATTGTTCAGCCTCAAGTTAGCCTTTCAAACTCCACTTTTCCACAGAAGTCACTATTTAACTGTAAATATCCTCTGAAATTATTATGTTGAGGAACTACACACCCACTGTGTGCTACAAAATAATATTAAAAATATGCCAGAATGTACATTGGATATGCTTCATTTGACATAGGGACAGTGTAGTTTCAGATTAAATAAAATAAATTAACTTTGTGGATTTACAAATTTATATGAATGGAAAAACAGTCAATGAGGGCATTTCTCTACATGCTCTGTATGTTGAGAACCAGATTAATTAGCCCACATTTAGCATTGCTAGCACATTTATATCACTAGAATAGTAATGATTCCTACGTTCAAATGTAACCTTGATGTCAAATGAGAACTTCTATGTAGTCCTCCACCTGTTAAGGCCATATAAAGATAGATCATATCATTTACATTGATCCTGTTGACAGCTCTCAGTCTCCTCTTCAGCTGCTGAGCTAACTTAAGCTCACATAGTAAATAAATTCACAGACTGGCAGGATGAGCTGCTTTTTTGTTTTGAAGTCTGGAGTCATTAAAGCAGTAAGTTTAAGATGTAGATGTGAAGTATAATGTTAACTGCTCATCTAGACTGTACATTGTTAGAAAAGATGTTGACTAACAATGGAGGTGTTCAGTTTATCCAAACAAATCTGTTTCAAAGAATTTTCTGGTTTAAATGACTGCACTGAATCCCCATCATCAGTCTGAATTAGTGGAGCTCCTCACTGGCACTGAAAACACTGTTATCACGCGAGCTGTGTTTCACAGTGTTATTTCTGTTAAAAGAGTATTAAAGACCACAAATGTCATAGAAAAAACCTAAATAATCTGTTAACTCAGTTGTAAATGATAGCTTGCTGCTGAGCCACAGTATTAACCTCGTGTGCTGTGACTGTAATGGCTGTTTTTAGGTGACTGAACTTGAACTAGAAACAGACTCAATGTACTCCTGAACAGCAGACAATATGAATCAACCATGGAAGCATAAGAAAGTCTGGATGCTGCATTTTAAAGATGGAAGCGGATTCACTCCTATGGAAGCTGCTCACTGGTGCATTCTCTGAAAAATGTCAGCCATGCTTCAGTGAGCTTCCTCACTGTTCTGTTTCAGAGCCCATAGAGGATGTGCATTAAGCCTAGACTTTTGAGATGTTGAGAGCAAAAAGAGTTCTTTAATGGAGGTTGTGATGCTAAGAAAAATGTACTGTGTCCTAGTACCGTGTATGGAGAAAGTGCTTTTTGGGCCAGAATGCATCGCTTAATTAATGCAAAAGACGCAGTTCAGCACCATTTCTGTGGTCTCGATATCAGTCAGACATCTGACTGTGAAAATTTCCTGTTATATGCACTGAGGTTCCCTTTGAAGGGTGATGCAACAGGGGACAAAAAGTGACCTAACCACTACGTCAGTGACAACATACATTTGAGCTGCACTGAGCAAAGCCATTTGAATAAGCAAAGTAATGTGTGAGTTCCACCTCTGGCTAACACTAGACAGTTCATCACCAGACATGCTCACCACCCTGAAGGTCTTTGTGGAAGGACAAAAACAGAATCAAACCACTTGTCTTTTTGAAATACAGAGTGAGCACAAACTGGCTTGTGAAGCACTTTTCATGAAGATCAACAGTGTCATTGCATAGTAGTTCACTAAATGATTGTTATGGACAACAGCTGACTAAATCTAAAAACAGAAAGTGTGCTAACAACGCTGGATCTAGCTTTGATTTCATGATCAATATTTGGATGCAGAGGGCTTCAGGTGTGGGATATTTTATGCTTTAGGAAGTCGTTGTAGCAGTAATGTGCTGTGGCTCCATTCTAGTCCCCTTGAATAAACTGAAAACCACTTAAATTCTCTCTCTAGTCATTGATTCATCCAATAAAAATGCATCCGTGTCAAAGCTACATATTTACAGTTTTTTCCATAAAAATGATCCTTTCCAACCTTAAAATGGCTTTGATGTATCTCTACAGTGTCGCTTTCTCTAGAATTTGTCTGACCCACCTCTAAAGTGTTTAACCTTGTCAACATGCTACATATTTAGGGTTTTTTTTCCAAAAAAATGATCTGTTTCTGTCTAAAAATGGCTTAGACGCAAATCTACACTGTTACTTACTCTAGAATGTATTTCTCTCAAGCCGCCCCTTAAGTTTTTTATCTTGTTAGCATGTCCATTTCGCGTTTTTAAAATGTCAGATGGCCAAATTTGAAGTACATCATATAAAAATATGATAGACGACAGTCTAAAAATTCAGATTCACACTTCCTGGGTTTCATACATCACAAACCTAAGGAACCAATCCTGCCAAGTTGCATGGTGATTTTGCAAAGCATTTTCTTCAGAGTCAGTTTCGGGTTCACAACGTGTGGCTGAATTTGTTCGATATTACGGTTTGCCATTGTGTAGTGTAGCGTAGCTTTGTAGTGTTTAAGCAAAGTTGCAGGTGAGCTGGTGTGCTTGAGCTGCAGCAAGAAAGCCACAGTGTAATCCCTTCCTGCTTTAAAACAGCTTGCATTTAGCTCTCCACCATTTTTTCCTCTAGAATATGCAGATCTATGAAATGTCTCACTGTACTTCAAGCACACCAGCTCACCTACGGCTCTGCATAAAAACATTATAAAACTCATGTACACGAAACACTGGCAAACTGTAATAGCTGTAACTGATTGAGCTACACATGTTCGAACCAGAAACCAGTTAGGTTTGTGACGTATGAAATCTTGGAGATTTGATTTTGACGGCGTCTTCCAGGTGGAAACGCTCAGCCATGACTTACTGGCTTATTTCACTCATATTCTGCCCTCTAGCATGTAAAAAATATCACATGGATAAGTTAACATGGTAAAAACAACTTTAGGGGTAGGTTGAGAGACATGCATTGTGGAGAAAGTAACACCTTAGAGCTACATCAAAGACCTTTTAAGACAGGAAGGAATCATTTTACATTAAAAAAAAATACAAAACTAGATGTGTAGCTTTTATACAGAGAGATGTATTTTTATGGGCTGAATCAGTCACTAGACGAGGGACTTTAAATGTTTTTTAGTTTATTCAAGCGTGCTAGAAAGGAGCCATCACTGCCACAATGACTTCCTAAAACATGTAATGTCTCATTATTAGGACCCTCCTGTGATCTAAAATCTTCTAAATGTGCTCCTTTGATACACAGACGTGAGTTTTTTGGGGTTTAATCAATGACCGGAGATGAGCTTTAATAATTCTCTTGCATAAGAATTCTGTTAATCAGTGTTCCTGTTGTCTTTTTCCAGGACCCAACACCTACGAGGACGCAGCAGCTTACATCCAAGCACAGTTCGAGAGCAAGAACCGCTCTCCAAATAAGGAAATCTACTGTCACATGACCTGCGCCACAGATACAGGAAACATCCAGGTCGTGTTTGATGCCGTGACCGATATCATCATCGCCAACAACCTCCGAGGGTGTGGCTTGTACTGAGCACGCCCAGTATAATCCTCCTCCTGCCTCCGTCCTCTTTTATCCCTCCCCGTCTCTCGCCTCCTTCCTGTCCTCGTCCTCCTCCTCTTCCTCCCCCCTTCCTCACCCTCCCTGTTCCTTTGACACTGCTGTGGAAATGATGATGACGATGATGATGATTCTGCTGATTATTTAAAGAAAAAAAACAGAAAGAAAAATGCAACTAGGTACATATTAATAATGAGGATAATTTAAAAAAAAATAGGCATACGTATATATAAATATATATATATAATGTTTTTAGTTCTCGTCTCCTCTCTTCCCGCTCCTCCTCCTGATGTTCGTTGGCCTGCTGCCAAGCAAACAAAATTTGTTCCGTAGAAAACACGAAAACCCTGCAGCCTTGAAAACTTCTTGAACAAAGTCGATGAAAGCCTCCGAATCTCTCGTTTTCCTCTCTTTTACTTTTGTCTTTTGTTGTTAACAAAAACCTGTGCTTTTTTTTTATTATTACTTTGATTACAACTTCTGTTGATCGTGTGTATATTTATTACATGAGTATCAGTCTGTACACTGATTTTTATTCACATTTTGCCTCACCTGACACCTGTATTTGTGTATTGTTTTGTTTTTATTTGCTGTAGTAGTGATGATGTAATAACATTTATTTTTTTTTGCAGAAATATGTGAAAATGTCAGATAGCACTAAAAAGCGCCAGGCAGGTCAGCCAAAACCTTAAAAAAAAAAACTCTCGAGACCTGCTGAAACTGACAATGCTGATTTTAACATTAGTGTTTTGTTTACATTAGCCAAGATGTTTGTTGTCAATCTCTCTTTTTTGGGGATTTTTTATTTTACTCCCTGTATTTGATACCTGGTTTTCGTTGACAGCAAGTGAGGCTTCCTGTTTCCCAACCAGGCCTTAGCCATTAGCCAACCATCGACCGTGGCCAGGCTTCGAGAGCTAATAGGAAATGTGCTAAACATCCAATCGGTGCCATGTAACAGAGGTACTGCACTGTAGATAGCTATGCTTTTAGAAGCAAAGTCCACAAAGTTATAACTCTACTTTCCTCACTGCTATAACCTCTAGACCTACTAACGTCCTCCATATAAGGAAACTCACTCCTGGTTTGATAATGGTTGATTAATTTATTAATTTATTTATTGATTGATCGATCGCCTGTCCTACACATACCTGTCCGTCTGTGTCACTCTCTATCTTTCTCTCTTCATATACAGAGCACCGCCATGTCTTCTCTCCTTTCACCTCCATCCACCTCTCTTTCTTTTTGGCTAATTTTTTTTTTATTGTTTTATTTTTGCATGGCGTCCTGGCGTCTGGATTTCAGGGTCAAAGGGCCTCCGTCCTCTTTGTTTCCAACCCTTTTCCTCCTTCCTCCTCTTCCTCCTGAAGCCCTGACACAGATAGCATGAGATACTCAAGCCTTTGTATAAAGAGACCAGTTAATTCCTAAAAAAAAGCTACACACAAATACTGTTCAGATAATTTTTTTTGAAAAATGTCATAAAAATTGCAAAAGATGAACAAAAAGTTAGGAAAAAATAGAAAAAAATGAAATAAAGATAGCAGCAACTAATGGAGAGAGATGATTGGTTTTCTGAATGGGATGAGGGAGGGGGGAGCAAATATTTTAACAAATGTGACTCCTAGTTTTCCGAGGATTGACGGGTCACGTGGAAAGTTTAGAAGGAGAAGTGTAGAACAAAATCAACACTTTCTGCAAAATAATCAATGAAACCAATGAACATGGGTATTACCACAATATCATGACGATCCTGTTAATATTCTCAAAAGATAATCTTTCTTGTGCTTTGTAGCTACCGAACATTTCTTTCTCTATATCTCCCCTTTTTTAAATAATAAAAAAAAAGATGTTTTGCAAAAGGGTTCCAGTTTGACAAGCGATGCGAAAACCGCAAAGATCTCAGACCGACCCTGTGTTGTTGTAATGCTCTGAACTGTGCCCCACCCGTTCTCCTTTTACCGTTTTGCCTGTTTCCCTGCATTAGAACCATGTCCTCACTTTAGCCTGACTCAGAACGATTAAATATAATATTATAACAATATCTATTTTTTATTATTTCAGGAAGAATTTAAAAAAATCAACAAAACCACTTTTTTTGGGGAGAGCACGTTTCTGGCTGCGTCCGCTAGTTAGGGATGCCGCATGTTCACACATCGACGCTGTATAAAGTCATGCTCCTTTCTTCTTCTTCTTCTTCTTCTCTGTCTCTTTTCAGTTTTGACACACACCTTCCAGGTCTACAATGAAAAGCACAGTTCTCACGTCACACATACACACTTGCTCGCACTTACACACACATATGCACACACAATAAGTAGATTTGGAAATTTGTTATCTATTCATACCTAATCTATGTTACCCCTCATCAATCTATCTATCCATCTATCTATATAGACCTCTCTTTCTTGCCTTCTTGATTTCTAGTTTTTAAAAAGAGAAAACAACTGTGTATAATGACATATGAACCTGTTTTTCTTTTTCGGCATTCTGTTCCTGTTTCCTTCATATTTTTTTTTTTTTTTACCTCCTCTATGTTCTGTTCTTTACCCAGTGAATGCTTTTTTCTGTGCAGCTTTTTTTCTCTCTCTCTCTCCCTCTACTCTTCTTTAGTGAATGGTTGTTATTTCATGTGGGATGTCCGTGCTGGAAAAACCAATCGAATGTAGTGTTTACATTAAAAAGCCACTGTTTTCATGACTACAAAAAAAAAAAAAAAAACAGAACCTCTTCTTGTCTCCGAGTCATTCAGTATCTACACATTGTGTTATTGTAAGTTTCAGCTTCGTGGAAACTGCCCACAAATAATGCCACATATTGCGGCCGTATCCTCATCTACATGGCTGTTTTATGAATGGAGCTTTTTTATGTGTTTTGACTTTTCATCCACATCCAAATGCAGGTTTCGGTCACTGAAAACTGACCTTTTGGAAAAGTCCTTCCAGCATGAAGATATTCAAAAAAGATGGCAGTGTTCACTGGGAAAACTGAGTTTTAGTATGTGCACCATAATATCTTTAGTTTACATGAGGCATTTGTACAAAGGCAGATATAGCCAGAATAGTGCTGGTGCTGCCCTTGATAGCAGGTCAGTGTTTACACACAAATGTACACTTACTCATACATTATATTGAAGAACTGGGGCACCTGAATCAGTCCACACATGATTTTTTTTCCTTCCTCAAGGTGTCTTTGCCCGTAGTTGGTTCTAGACTGGGTGTGCCAGAAGGACGCTCTATTCCTCTGTTATTTGTTGCTAGACAATTGTTGACACACAGAAGATGTCTATAAATTAGCAAAACAAACTGGGCTAGTATAGCCGCATATTGAAATGGATGTAGCCAACGTGACGTCAACCATTGATTGGTGGATTATGGTTTTAAACACTCACGTGGACTTTGGCTGTTGCTATTTTGCTCTTTTGAAGCCAGCCGTAATGAGTGAGGGGTGGACCTGACCTCCTTCATTAACGTTTTTATTCTAACTGGGGCCATAATGTACAAAATAAACATCATGATATGTTGATGAAGACTTGAAACCAGCAATTGAGACCATAAATTCTTTAGGAAAATGTTTATTGAGGTAACAAATCAAAGGAGTAGTAGAGTCATTTACCAGATCCCCCTACTGGCTGTTATAAATAATGTAGGCTTAAGGCATTTTTATGTTGGCTTCACTTTTCCCAACTCTGAAATCCATCCTTTATATACTTCCTAGCAGCTCGATTTCTTGTCCTGAGCCCTCCATGATCCTGGAGAAGTAATTTAGATTTTTTTTTTTTTTTTTTTTTTAACAAGTCAGCTAGAAAGTCAGCACAGCAGTCTAAGAAACCACTGTGGTTAGGTGATATGGTTGTAGAGTTAATAGAACAGTAACTTACAAATACGGGTTTTAAGGAAAGGACCTTTAAGGAGAGTCACTGCTTCTTTTGCATTAAGAGGAGTTTTCTGGTTTGTGAATATGATTAGAATGCCTCCTAGGTTGCTTCTTTGGGAGGTTTTCCGGGCACATTCAACTTCTAGAAGACCCCAGGGTCGACCTAGAATTTGCTGAAGGGATTACATATCTCATGTGGCCTGGGAACCCTCAGCAGGAACTGGAAAGCATTGCTGGACAAAGCGATGTCTGGAATGACCTGCTTCACCAGCAGCAACCATGACCCAACTGGATAAGCAGAGAGAAAATGGACGGATGTTTTAAAAGGTTAGTAGTCACTAGTCTTTCATACAACTCACAGCCATTAGCAAAAAAAAAAAAAACACTTTCCAAGAGAAACCACTCTACCATCTAGGATTTTAAATGGTAATGGATGTTTTCAGGTTTCTTCAACAGGCTTTGAGGTTATTGTTATCCTGCCACCCATTATGTGTTTTGCATTAACCCATGAATGAATGCATTTTTAAAACAGCGCTAATGTTGGGCGCTCGTATAGCTCAACGCGTTGAGTGGGTGACCCATGTACAGGGCTGGTCCCCGACGCAGCTGGCCCGGGTTCGATTCCCGCTCGCGGCCCTTTGCTGCATGTCTTCCCCTGACTCTTCTCCCATTTCCTGTCTCTCTCTCACTGCACCTATCCAATAAAGCCGATAAAAGGCCAAAAAAAAACTTTAAAAAAAAAAAAAAAACAGTGCTAATGTGGATGGGAGTTTTGTTAATAAAAAAGAAACAAAAAACATCTGTTTCAACAAATGCTCACGAACATGTGGACTAGGCCTCTGTCATTTTACATGTTGGCCATTTTTAGTAGACACGTGGACAAAATTGTTTGTAGGCCTCGGTTAATGAAAGAAAAACCCACAATGGTCACAGAAATAATTTGAATCTGACGAAAGTGATAATAAAAAAAGTTCTATGAAAATTAACCAATGAAAATCAGACATTGCTTTTGAACCGTGGTTCAACAGAATTATTTTAAAAAATAAACTCATGAAACAGGTCTGAACAAAAATGATGGTATCCCTAGAAAAGACTGAAAATAATGTGACCGTAGGAACATGTTCAATCAAGGTGTGTCCTCTAATTAGCATCACAGGTGTCTACAAACTTGTAATCAGTCAGTCGGCCTATTTATAGGGTTACATTAGTCACTGTGCTGTTTGGTGACATGGTGTGTACCACACTAAACATGGACCAGAGGAAGCCAATGAGAGAGTTGTCTCAGGAGATTAGAAAGAAAATTATATACAAGCATGTTAAAGGTAAAGGTTATAAGTGTTACAATTTACAAAGGCTCAGGCGCAGGAAATGAGATGGCAGACCCTTTCCAAAATCAAGAAAAGGGTTTATTTTACAGGAATTCAAAAACAGAACTGAGACCGGAAGACTACAACCAGAACAACAGGTATCTCAGAACTCAAGGGGACTCCTATAGACGTGGAGGCAAAAAACTACACAAACAGATTCTAATTCACGTTAGGTATTACCTAGGCAAGAAAGATTAAACTAATACTGGAACGTCGGAGAGACAAAAAACTGAGAACAAGAACACTCGAGAAATCTAAACAGATTTGAAAGTAACATTAGCAACTAGGCAAAAACTCTGACAAGAAAACTCAGAAACCAGGAACTATAATTCTGGAACTAGAAACAGGAGAAACTACGAGAACAAACAGCTTAGAAGCGTTAGATTACTAGGACTACTTGATGCTCGAACTGGGGGCTTAGCTGTGGCTGCGAGGGAGGGAGTGACTCTCCAGGGGGGAAACCGGCAGGGATCATTGATCGAGGCGAGGGAGCAGGTGGTGTGGATCACCCCAGGTGTTGAATGGAGGAACTGCAGCAGCAGATCAGACATGGAGGGACGCCAGAGGAGGAAATCCACACAGGTGAGTTGGTTCAGGTGGTGAATGGAACAGCTGGAGGAATGTCTCTGAAGAGGACTGCAGCCGACTACTGAAGTAAACCAGGAGGAATGAAGCAGGAGCGGGAGCCCAGGTGCTGGAATAAAGGAGAGACAGCCAGGATTAACGGAGGTACGGAAAAACAAGAACTAAGGCTGTAGTGAACATGCATGAGCTGTTTACTGACTTGTATCACGATCCGGCACTGAGAGGTGAGTGGCATCAGGTTATATTGTGAAGCAGGTGGATTTGACTGGCTGCATTCCACCCTCTCCTGCACCAGCTGATGATAATTGCAGATAGGAGACCATGGCAGCTGCAGACCTGACAATAAGACCATCTCCAAGCAGCTTGATGTTCCTGCGACTACAGTTGCACATATTCAGAAATTTAAGATCCATGGGACTGTAGCCAACCTCTCTGGATGTGGCCACAGGAGGAAAATTGATGACAAATGGAAGAGATGGATAATATGAATGGTAAAAAAAAAAGAGCCCAGAACAACCTCTAAAGACATTAAAGGTGAACTCCAAGGTCAAGGTACATCAGTGTCAGATCACACCATCCGTCATTGTTTGAGCCAAAGTGGACTTTATGGGAGACGACCAAGGAGGACACCATTGTTGAAAACAAATCATAAAAAAGCCAGACTGGAATTTGCCAAACTGCATGTTGACAAGCCACAAAGCTTCTGGGAGAATGTCCTATGGACAGACGAGACAAAACTGGAACTTTTTGGCGAGGCACATCAGCTCTATGTTCACAGATGCAAAAATGAAGCATATGAAGAAAAGAACACTGTCCCTACTGTGAAACGTGGAGGAGGTTCTGTTATGTTCTGGGGCTGCTTTGCTGCATCTGGTACTGGGTGTCTGGAATCTGTGCAGGGTTCAATGAAATCTCATGACTATCAAGGTGTTCTAGAGAGAAATGTGCTGCCCAGTGTCAGAAAGCTTGGTCTCAGTCGCAGGTCATGGGTCTTGCAACGGGATAATGAACCAAAACACACAACTAAAAACACCCAAGAATGGCTAAGAGGAAAACATTAGACTATTCTGAAGTGGCCTCTATGAACCCTGATCTAAATCCTGTTTAACATCTGTGGAAGGAGCTGAAACATGGCATCTGGAGAAGGAACCCTTCAAACCTGAGACAACTGGAGCAGTCTGCTGATGAGGAGTGGACCAGAATACCTGCTGAGAGGTGCAGAAGTCTCATTGACAGTTACAGAAATGGTTTGATTGCAGTGACTGTCTCAAAAGGTTGTGCAACATAACACTAAGTTAAGGGTACCATCATTTTTGTCCAGGCCTGTTTCATGAGTTTATTTTTTAAAATAATTCTGTTGAACCACGGTTCAAAAGCAATGTCTGATTTTCATTGGTTAATTTTCATAGAATTTTTATTTATTATTACTTTTGTCAGATTCAAATTATTTCTGTGACCATTGTGGTTTTTTCTCTCATTACCTGAGGGGTACCAACAAAGTTGTCTATGTGTGTACTTGTAAGATATTCAAGCTTAAAGTGATGGTGAAGTGTCTTGAAAAATACGACTAAAAAAACTGCATTTTTTTCTCTTAGAGGTTGTTGTCAGTTTCCTAAAACATGACTATTCTAGGTGGAATAAAATGCTTAGCGGATTCACCAGCACCAGAAATATAACAACACCTCTGTAAATAGGTAAAACCGCTTTCAACAATTGAAACTGAGCCATATGGGTATCATAGTGTGGTAGGACGGCCCAGTCCGCCTCCACTCATGTTGTGTGTATTGGATCAGGTGTGTGCAGCTGGCAGTAATCATCCTAATGCACCTTGCTTGCTGGGCGGTGCCACGCCCAGGTATATCTGGGAGAGGGCTGCGTCTTGCACGTGCATCCTCTTACCTCTTCCTGGAGCCGGAGGGTCACATCAGTAGCGTGGTTTGGCGTGGATCTGCGTGGATCTGCGTGGTGGTTTCGAGACGCTGGCTGTCGAGCTTTCTCTGTTCGCTTTCGTCAGAGTTGGCCCGTATCCTGGCCGAAGGCCGGGAGCCGGGTGTGTGTGTGGCCTCGGAGCCGGGCGTACTAATCCATGCGCTGCGTTGGATTTTTGAGTGATCGTGCTGCATTTTTCCGCGGCTGTCTCCCCTGTTGCCTGAGAATCTGCGCCTGCACTGACGGGCGGCTCTACCTCTGAAGCGGGCTACTGCTGTTCTGTCTGCGGGGTCACTACGGTAAGCTGTCCGCTCATCGGCAATTGTGTTTTGTTTTTGTTTTTTTTTTTTTTGTATGATGTTTTAAAATAAATAATAATCTTGGTGTGCGCGTGCCTACTGCCTAGCACACCTGTTAGTGTTATTATTATTATTATTATTATTATTATTATTATTATTATTATTATTATTATTAGTGGAATTGTTAGTATTAGAGTTATTAGTATTAGAATTATTGTCTACAGATCTTGGGATCGTTAGTTCTTGATTAAGCATTTATTTTTATTTGCATTCATTTATTGTTGGGTTTTTTGGGGGATTGTGTGTTTAGTTATCCGGTTATCCTTTTTTTGGTTTTGTAGATTTTGTTTTTTGTTGTTTTTTTGTTGGTTTATTGGGTTGACTGGGTGGGGAGTAAGTGGCATACGAAGGCATGATCGGCCTTGGTGGTGACCTCCTGGGCTCAGTATAGTGTGGTGTCGGGCAGTGTTAGAAATCTATATTTTGCCTCTTTTCCTGTGAGTAACAGTTTGTCTCTTCCCTAGACAGGAGCTGTTGGGCCAGGTGGCGAGTGGCCGACTGATCCCCCTGCGGTGGTGGTTCTCCCCCCCCCCCACCTTCAGTTAGTCATCTCTGCCTGGTAAGCCTTTAGCCCTGTACCTAATGCCTGGATTTCTAGTGGCAAACTTAACTAAGCCCGGGAGGATTAGATCAATATTGTGCCACTTACTGAGTTATTTCTTGGCATCGTCTCCATGAGATTTTAAGTGAGGAAGACTGTACATTTTTTTAAATATTGTTCTATTCTGTATACTTTATTTGGAATCCCGTCAGTCTCTGGTGTTGTTTGTACCTGTGTGACCTTCCTTTTTGTCTGTATTGGAGTGGTGGTCCTCCCTAAATAGATCACCTGGGGGTGAAACTCCCCCAGGTGGCGTTGTCGGACACGTTTTAAATAACAAACGTACATCTAACCCTCGTAGCCTTGCCACAATAGCTAAAACAAATCAAGCGTCAGGATTATTGTCAGTGCCCACTGTGACACCTTATGAGACCGGGCTGGTGAGCTCTTGTAATTGCATTTTAATAAGCTCTCGCTGTTTACAGCTGGGTGTCCTCTAGCCAGCAGCAGGCAGCTCCATCCTGCTGCAGCCACACAGGGAGAAAATTAATTACCCCAGGAGACAAAACCTACAATTGAGTTTTCAAAAGATATCAGACTGACCCAAGTAACTGCAGCAACCACAATTTAATCTCCAGAAAGCTTGTCCAGACAGAAAGTTGCCCATTATTTCATCTGGGCTCCTGCATCATCCTAAATGGGACTTTAATGGGAAGTTTGAATACACCCACCCCCCCACCCCCCAGGTCCTGATTGCTCATACTTTTGATTGTAATATTTGTAGTCACAGCCAGATGTTACAACTGGCTTCATTCTAGTCAGTTCTAACATTTATTTTACAGATCTCATTGCTGATTTGAGAAACGGCGAGAAAATTAGACATGACCACTGGCGCCTAATAATGTCAGTCTGTGGATGCACCTCTTTAGTCTAGACTGAAAGCTTTCAGCAACTATTCAATGTATCACCACAAAGTTTGGTCTGGGACATTAATGTTTCCCAGACCATGAATCCTGATGACTTTGGTGAGTTGTCCTCTGGTGCCACAAACACATTAGCCTTTCTGCTTTTGAAATGTTTTGATAATTGCTCGATGGATTGCTAAGGAATTAGACACACACATTCATATATATATTTTTGTTTTTATGTTTATGAGTAACTAGCAAATGTTACTGTGAAGCTGAGAGCTGCAGAAATCTTTGGGCGAATGTGGGCAAGTCTTTGAAAAACACAAGTTAAAAGTCAACATTCAGGAGTGGCTTCACCCAAATTTCCTGAGTCCTCTGTTTATCCCATTGTGGACTTTATTGTTAGTTATACACCTGATATGGATAAAAAGTCCTGTCACTGGCTGAGGTCTCCTTTACGAGATAAATGTTATAAACCCTGAAAACAGAGTTAATAGGAAGCACAGAAATCTAGTTTCTTCTCAGACCACTTACACTTACAATATGCTGACAAGTTATTATTTTTTTTCATTTTCCCCTAGTCATGTAAAAGAAAACATTGCCTACTCCAGCTTTAAACACATTTTCTTCAATGGACTCTTGTGTTGAAATTAGTGTGCAACACGTAGTGGTTCATCAAGTTTGTGCTGCCATAGTCAACTAAATACCATTTCTCTGTGTGCACTCTCTTGGTCCAAAGTAAAAGTCTACTGGTTTATACAGTTTGAATTGTGATCATTTGTGCTTTAAAATAATGCGTCATTTAAAAGCTGTTTTTTTGCTTGGCCCATACTCAAGCCAGTGTGTTAAAGGGTTATTATCAGCATGTTAGCAAGCTGATGTCAGTACTTATCTCTAAGCACCACTGGGTAGTTTCAGCTGCACTTTCAGAGCTGCTAGCATCCCTGTAGACTCTTAGTGTTGTCAACAGAACACCAGTTTAACCGTATCATCTTCTAAACTTAAAACCAAAGATTTGTTCAAATCGCAGGTGTTGAGTGTTTTAATTATCCATAACTAAATGCACACATGAGGAGGAGATTTTTAGTGCACAGCTTGGAAAAAAACTTTGTGTCCTCTGGATGAGTGCCACCGATAATTTGCTTAAGAGATGTAGCTATTAGAAAATCGGCTGTTAAGTGTGCTTGCTGCATCCCCAGATTTGAATAATGCTGCATGTGTGTAAAATTTTATCACAACGACAAGAATTAATGCTATGAAGACACGGGACATAGATCAAAATACAGAATCCACTCAAAAATTTTGGTTGCTGTCTTGGATGTTTGACCTTCACAAAGCAGAATGATGTAAATATAGAGTTAGAATATGAGAGGCTGTGAGAAAGTTTGTACCTGCAAGCAGGATTTGTGAAAAGTTCACAAGCTAATCGCAGTTAAATAGGCAGCTTATACAAGTGTTATTTAGAAACTAGCATTGCACATCTTATACAGAGGAGTACATCTTTCTAATTGTGAGAGGAAGTGTAGATGTCATAGGAAGAATAATTTTACTCGCTAACTGAACATTTTTAAGGAAAACTCAAACAACTATTCAAAGCGGGGTGTTTTCATACATCTCCGAACATGTCTGGAGGGGATCATTAAGGGTTGGAAAGTGGAAAAAGCTGGAGCGCCGGTTGCAGAGTTGAAACATCCAGGCTGAATACACACTCACACAAGGTAAGAGGGAGACTCACAAACATGTTGCTTCCTGTCCTCCCCTCAGATAACTTCGTCTGGGGAGAGAGCTGACATTTTTCAGGAGGACACTCTTTACCTACATCTGTTTGCTTTTCACTGTATAGAATCTGCTGCTTACTGTCAGCAGGAAATTGGATTCTCTTATCCGCCCTCTTTTGGTGCTATTACAAGAACATTCTCCAAAGTACACTTATCTTTTCACATCTTCACGACAGCCAGATGACATGTGCGTTGTTGAAATAATAACATATCTGCGTCTCTGGAGGACAGACATACATTTCATGCTGTATTTCCTCTGATGCATCGCAGAGGGGTGTTCCTGCACGTACAGTACTCACACTGCACTATACAGCGCACTCTCCGGCCTCTTATGAAGGTGTGTTTGAACTGTACTGCGGGTCCCACTGACATGAAACATCAGACTCACACACAGATGAGAAAGACTCCCTGTCATGGCAGATGGAATAGTAAATGTGAGGCAGAGAGAGACAGAGTGAGAGAGGAGTCTTTCATCCTCGCTGCTGTTTTCAATCGCTGCAAGGAAAAAAAGCTGGTTCACCGGGTTCAAGCATAATAACAGAGAGGAGGGGAGAGCCATCAGACAGCAGCAGAGAGGGCATGGAAAGCTGTGAATAGTACCTGTCTTCACTTTTATTACTTGAAAAAAGCATTCTGATAACTTCTTTCTGTACGGGGGACTGACATTTTGCAGATTTGAGCAATAATTATCGTTATCTGGTTTGCTTGTTAATTTGCCTCTGTGTTAGCAGTTGTTTCAAAGCAACTCTTCTTCCTGAGGTCTCTGTGAGATTATTTCACACACAGTGAAGCGCTAATATTTAAATTGCACAATTATGAGTACTTATTATTATAATTAGCCTCCTTGTGATTACGGCCATTCTTATGCATAGAATTATAATGACTGTTATCATGATGATATTAACATGATGACCTTAGTAACCGTGTCAGTAGAGATGCCCTGAAGTGCACTGGGCGGATGTATGTGCTAAATTGCCGCTATATGAATAAAATTGAATTGAATTTAGTTGAAGTGAACTGAATGTCAATTGAATTAAATACTGTAGTTCTCTCAGCTCAGTAGCCATGATGCCAGATGTTAAAATTTAATACAGAAGGCCCTAGAGTTAAATTAAATTAAAATAAATAAAATTAAAATGAAATAAAATAAAGTGATATAAAAGTAAAAGAAATCTAAATACAGTAAAATAAACACAAATTCAAATAGAAAAATTTAAATTCAAATGAAATCAAATTTGAATAGAATAAACACAAATTTAAATTAAAGATAAATCATTCATATTGAAG
The DNA here is from genome assembly GCF_022539595.1 of Amphiprion ocellaris. Classification (NCBI taxonomy): domain Eukaryota; kingdom Metazoa; phylum Chordata; class Actinopteri; family Pomacentridae; genus Amphiprion; species Amphiprion ocellaris. Next base: position 32,394,199 of record NC_072768.1, read on the forward strand.
TGAAATAAAAATAAAAACTAATCTGAATAAAATGAAATAAACACCAATTTAAAAAATAAAACAAATCAAATTAACAAAAATTAAAATTAAGAAATTATTTGAATTAAAAATGAAATACAAATTTTAATAAAACAAACTAAACAAAAATGTAATTAAAAATAAAACTAATCAAATTAAAATGAAATAAAATAAACAAAAATTTAAATTAAAAAACAATGAATTAAAATGAAATAAAAGCTAATTTGAAAAAATAAACAAAAATTTTAACAAAAATAAAACTAATCAAATTAAAATGAAGTAAAATAAAAACTAATTTAAATTAAATTGAAAAAATATAAAATGATATACAATAATAAGACAATGTCATGCAGCAGAGAAGCTGAACCTTAACTTTTGCTACAATCCAATTATGAAATTTTTCCATGAATGTAAAATCATTTCATAAATTCTCAATATTACAATAAATACAGTGTTTAATTGTCTGAAAAGTCCTCAGACATATGGATCTGTCATTCTGACTGGCTCTTCTGAATCCCATTTTATCATCTCTAAATGCTGTTTTTATGCAGGAGCTGTTTTCTCTCTGAACATCTCCTTACTGATGTTAATTCTGTATCATTTAGAATCCCAAGAATAAAGTAGATACATCTTTAATCTCACACTTTGATTCCACCTTGCTGAGTCACGCTAGCAAAATGACCTTAAACTGAACCAAACTTTTAATAATTAAAAGCAATCCTTTAAGGGTTACTTGAACATTTATTTGCTCTCAGGTCTGTGTGTTAAGTTCTGAGGGCAATCAGCTTAGTGTAGCATAAAGAGTGGAAGCAGGAGGAAATACCTGGTTCAACAACCTTCAAACACCTCTAAAGCTCACCACTTAACATGTTGTACCTTGTTGGTTTCATCAGGACACAAAGACAAATTTAAAAACTTCTTTTTCTCATTGAACCGGAGTTGATTCCCGAAGGTTTGTCAATCATAAGGAAGTTGCTTTGGTTTTGCTGTACACAGGCAAGCACTAAATCCTGTGATCACTAGCAGCTAGCCAGCTAGCAGGAACCATCCCAGCAACATTGGCTGGCATCACCTCCAAGTTCGAATAATGTTTTTAGCCTTAAGTTAATGTTCAAAGAATGTTTTAAGGCTATTTATCTTTTCATAAAGTATGTCTTGACAACAGTATTCAAAGGATGTTGTCAAGGCCAAAGAACATTCTCAAACCAACATTCAGATTTTCAAGATGCCTCCAATGTTAGAATATTTTTTTAATTAAATGTTCCTGTGATGTGATTTTAAAAAAAAAAAAAAAAAAAAAGGTGGAACATTATAACTGCAATATTTTGAGGATGCTTTGGGGACTTCGTTGAGGTAATACCTTACAGAATCCACAATGTTATATGCTGACAAAGGAAAGATGTTTTCATTGCAACGTTCGGAAAACCTGTTAATACTACTGTTTCATTTAGCAGATGCTTTTCTCCAAAGCAACGTACATCTGAGAGCAGATCCAACACAAGCAAGGATCTAGTCAGGAGAAAACCACCTGGATAAGTGCCATAAAACAAGGTCAAGTGTGATAATAGGACTGTGGTGCCTACAGAACCAGAACCAAAAATAGTGAAGCAGCATTCAGCTGTTATGCTCCTCACATGTGGAACAAACTTCCTGAACACCTGAGGTTCTGCTCAAACTGTCAGCTCTTTTAAATCAGGCCTGAAAACCATATTGTTTACTGCAGCTTTCTCTCAGATGCAATCTATTTTCTTGAATTTGAATGCACTTTTATGATCTTAATGTCTACTTATGTGCTTTATTTCTATGATTTTAATGCATATCTACATTTAAATCATTTTTCAGAATGTTTTCTTTTTTGCAGTTGTAAAGAACCTCGAATTGCCTTCTGCATGAATTGTGCTATACAAATTAATTTGCCTTGCCTTGCCTTACAGACATTGTGGGAGGTAATTTTTATTCTGAGTCTGTCAAGTGCAAAAGTGTTACGTGAAGAATGTTTTAAGAATGTTAGGGACTAACAGTCTAACAATTTTACCATGAAACATTTTTCAAACTTTAAGCATCCCACTTTAAAGACAACTTTCCTCTAAAAACATTACAATAATTTGCAGAGCATTATGAGAATGTTTTCAGAACAAATAACTGCTAGCCGAGCAACGCATGTATTGGGTGCATTGATTATCATTTTTGTGTTTCTGTATGTGCACAGTTTGAACAAATGAGACGTGTTGTGTTAATTTCTGAGCTTTACATGCACTGAAAGGCGTTTCTTTGAAATTTAGATGGAATCAGGACGGATGTTTGCTTCAGTCTTTACGCTAAGCTCACCTGATGGAGTTGTTGCTTCAGCTCCGAGCTCCATCTGTGGTCACTTCATAACGAGAAAGATGGAAGGGAATAAGAAAGCAGCAAAAAGCAAAGTAAGATCAAGCAGGTTTGTGTGAGGGGGAAAAAAAACCAACCAAAGAGATCAAAAAAAAAAAAAAAAAGCAGAGAGGAGGCCACAGGAGAGGAGAGGAACAGCTATTGATTTTTGATTTAGCAGCGTGAGGATGGATGAGGAAAAGCTGACTGATGAGCTGATTGACTGACAGCTCCATTAGACAGTCGAGTGTCAAGAATCTTACATCTCACCCCGGGTGACCTCACTCTCACAACCTGCAAGATATTTTTAAATCCTAGGGAAAACATCAATGAATCCTCAAATGAAGCTGAAGATAACAGCCGTCACATCAGGCTGTTGAAACACACACTTACCTACTTCACACATATTGAACAGTGGCAAAGACTTTCATCTTTCTGTTTTTCACTGAATAAAAAGCCAGTCTGGGAAACTGTGCTGTTGCTAAATTAAGTGGAAATGTGCACTTCCTGACTAGAAAGCAATAATCATATGACATCCTACCACACAGAACTTTGTATTATAATGTCTGATATCATGTACGATGTTTTTGAGTTGCAAAAACAATCATTTTCCTCAGGGCACGATGAAAAAAAACAACCTACACAGATGCTTCCCTGTGCAAAATACTTTTTAACATTTGCACTGAATAGATGGGAACGAATGTTTAGTTCTGCTGCATTATTGCATTCATTTCTTACAAATTCCCCCAATGGCAAGTACAGAATATTTTTTTGTTGTGATTCAGTGCATGATCCTGACTAGATAAGTCATTTTAATAGCCAGGAGTACAAAGCAGTACCTGAAAGATAATGCTTATTGCCTGGCTTGAAGTCATTGCAATCAGTGGAGGAGGATAGGCTTTGTATGGAAATGAAATCCATGTCAGATTTCATTTAGTGTGCTGTGTGATGCTTTAATATCCCGTTTGGTCTGCGGTTGTCAAGCTTTTCCAACATAGTTAGAAAAGACTTTTCAGGTCTCACTGACAGCAAAGCCAACATTAAATGAGCATTTCAGCAGCAAAATGTATTAGGACACATTTTTTGGTAGAGTTGGCTCCGCAGCCAGTATACTGGATCTGAAATGAAACTGCACAGAGGGGGATAATAGGGTTAACATGCTCAATATCAGCTGCAATCTGAGGGTGTTTACAGCCACAGCAAATTCAGCCAGGCCCAATGTAGAGTTTTCAACTCACATGAACTCAGCATTTAAGTAGAAACCTTTCTGTATCTTAAGACTTTTGCTGGTACAAATTAAAGAATGGAATACAGTGAAACAGAAAGGACCGGAGAAGCAGGAGTAGTTATTTATGCAACACATTTAAAGTAACAAATGTTGAGCCAAAATGGTTTCCAATAAAGAAAAAAGCTAATGTTACAAATTTATCTGATGAATTTAAATATTAAAGTTAATATCTTATTATATAGGCCACACTATAGGCGCTTTTCCACTAAGCATTCTACTTGGCTCGACTCGACTTGACTCAATTCAGGTCGTTTTCCATTACAATTGAGTTCCACCTCATCCTAGGTGGAGTCACAAAACACTCACCGTCCTCGAGCATGGTCTCCAATAATGCAGCGGCGAAGCCACTCTCTCTCCCGTTGCTCACCAGTCGGTGTCCGTAAATGGCATCCATTTGGCTAAACCACATCCAACACCTGCAGTTTGACCCAGTCCGGCTGTTGTGGTCCTTGATGGACCGATAGTCACTTTTGATGTTTTTCAGCTTCTCCCAACTCTGCTTCATTGTCCTACTGTATCTGTGGGTGGCCATCCGCTTGGAGACCTCCTCATATACTTTTTCATCACACCGTCCAGCTCCTTCTGTGTTCTTTGGTCCGCCACCAAAGACAGTAAAGTCTCGACCTCTTCATTTGCCCACGGTACAGGTCTTGTGTGTCGTCAGTTCCTGTCCAATCAGTGGCCTGCACTCTGTAGACGTCGCATTATCAGCTCGACTCAGCTAGCTTGGAACCCCTGCCGGGTAGGTACTAAAATAGTACTTGGTGCCAGGCACTATGTCCTAATGCACAACCTCACAAACCGAGAAGAGTTGAGCCGAGTAGGTGCTAGTGGAAAAGCGCCATATAGGTGCAGATTTTCGATGGAAACTAAATGAATAGAGCTGTCGATGCACACCAGACCAAAGTAGCTGAAAGCTTCATCACACTTAGATTACATGGGCCTTACACTCAAAATTTGGTTACCAACAACTAATGTCAAAAGCTTCCATCTTAAATGTGGCTAAAGCTGTCAGATAAATGTAAAAAAAGTACACTATTTTTCAGTAAAATGTAACGGATAGGAAATTTAAAGTTGTATAAATTGTAAAAAGATTCCACAAAATGTGCACAAAATTGCACATACTGTTTTCCATGTATGTCATAGCAGTCTTGAGTTTCCAGTGACTTTTCTTACATTTGATTTTCTAAGATGGAATCAATGAAACATGTCTGTATCACAACAACAATCATACAGTTTGGTTCGTTTACAGATTTATTGAAGGTCGTCTGGAAATAGTTTTACACAATCTCCAGGGTCAAAAATATACAACTTGAATTATCAATTTGGATGATTCAGAAAGTTGTGTTAATGAGATTTTCTTAGTAGCATGGCCTTTTAACTTCTCTTGAGTGACTGCGATTGACTACAGCTGCTGACTCCTCTGAGACTATTTAAACTTTTGTTCACAACTGTAAGTACAGTATTCAAGTAAATGTACTTAGTTACCTTCCACCATTGCCTGAACCCTCTACACTGCTAGTCTGATTTGAATAGAAACACTTTTAACACTGCAAGTCAGCACAATAACATGTCCAACATCACACCCTTATTCATTCATTCACTTCATCATCAGTTTGTGTTTTACCATCAGCTGTTGCCTCACTCAACATTCATCCTTTTTGGCTTCTATAAAATGTGTGGGATTGTTAATAGATAGCTGTGCGCATGCCTTGGAAACTACTTTAGTCTTTCCACCATTGGTTTATGTAAAATCCAATGTGTTGGTTTAAAGCCAACACAATAGAAATGTACCACTGCCTTGTTATTTTGCGGCTGTACTTGATGTATGCTTTGTGTAAATCCTGCACAATCATAATTCCAGATGAAAAAGTCTAACAATCGAATACTAGTGCAGGTGGAGAAAAAAATGGTTTAGAGAAATGTCCTCATTTTGGTATTCTGTTGGAGTCTTACATCACTGAATAACGGATCAGGCTCAGTTCTTTGGTGTTCTTCTTCCACATTTTATAGGAACAGCTGAGTTGACAACAGCAGCTAAGACAAGTTCTCTCTCTTTTTATTAGGGAAACTTATTTGACTTTGCTGCTTCTGTTCTTGTGTTATGCAAATGCAAACTCCCAGTGTTTCAAAGCTGACTCTCTGTGATATTAGATCTGTTCAACAACAGGTGCTCGGGTTATGGGAGGTGATGCATTAAAGAGTTTCATAGATTAGGCAGAGATTAAGTTTGGTTTAGGAGGAAACTGGATCGTCTCAGTCACAGCAGATGTTTCCTAACTGTCGGTTGACTGATATCAGACTGTCAGTGATATCTTGTCATCACTTTTAAAGCAAGTTGTGCAGTATTTTGTCTCATTTAAACACAAAATGTTACCTGCATAAGCAATACATCAGAGTAAATTACACCAGAAAGCTGACGAGCTGCTGCCTCATACTTTAAAGTTAGGATTTTTATTTTTTTTTTTGCTAGCGTTGCTCTTTAGTGCAGAGAAAAAGCTGCATGGGGTAAATTTTGAAGAGATTTGTGAGGAAGTGAGAGAGAGGGAGGGAGATGAGGACAAGAGGGGAGGGTGGGAGGGAAGCTTATCGCCTGCCAGTGCCCTGGTATAATTTTTAAGAGGCCTTCACTGAGATCAAGCAGAATAAGCAATCATCATTCACCTTGAGTTGTTTTGCCAGAAGCCTGCCAGTTTAATGAATCTGGCTCGCTGCCAGCGCTAACACACTGAAACACCTGCTTTACACTTGATATTTAAAGAAGTGACTCTGGCTGAACATACATATCGCAAAATAAAAACTTTTAATTGCTGTTTGAGAAATATGTTCCCTGCCTCTCCGCGCATTGTTTTGAAGGTTAAATCAAATTGTCGTCTGGCTAATTGAAGTGTTGGTTTAAAAACACAGGTACAGAAATGTACTGCTGCCACACCAGGAAAAGAAAAATGGATCAGCGTTGCATTATAACATGAAAAAGTTGTTGTTTTGACATTTTTCACATTTGAACAAGGTACAAACTTACTACATTATAACAAGAAACTTTTGTTGTTACAATGTTATACTGTTTATCTTTTATAATGTAAAACATTTCACATTATGATGTCATAACTTATAGTGTTATAATGTGAATCCTGTGTGTGCCAGTGAAATGAGAAAACAGTGTGTAGACAATAGATAAGTGGAAGACTTATTCAATTTATCTGCTTTAATATATTAATATGACTCATGCCCAATTTGATTAAACTCCGCTTTGTGCTTGGGGTTGAGACGTGGCTGCTATTAACCACAGTGGATGGCAGAAGTTTCTTGTCATGAGTTTGTATGTTGGAAAAACTTGAAAATCTTGTCATAATATATTTTTCATGCTATGAGACGAGGGCTGCACAGTGTCTTGGTGGTTAGCACTGTTGCCTTGCAGCTGGAAGATGCACGGTTTGCGTACCAGTCTGGGCCTGGGATCTTTCTGCACGGAGTTTGCATGTTCTCCCTGTGGATGCACGACTTTTCTCCAGGTGCTACAGCTTCAATAATATGTACAATATGTACAAGAATGAATAATTAATAAATACAGCTTTACTACACTATAAATGACATGGTTGAAATGAAATGGTTGGAGATAATATGATATAGTCCAGTTTATGTGAACATCAGCCAGCGATGCTGATGTTGTAAAATCTTGGAGCAGATGGAATGAATGTCCTGCGATAGCGCTCTTTCTTGCAGGGTGGGTGTCTAAGTCTGCTGCTGAAGGTGACCTGTCAACAATTTTACAATCAAAAGCTAAGACAGTGCTCTTCAAGAGGGAAACTTTTTTTGGCTGCAGTGGATGTTTTGCTGTTCTAGTATATCAGGTGACCTTTGTGGAAAACTGGCAGGAAAGTTGAGTGGTGGGACAGTATCCAGCAGTGTGAATGGTGTGAACCATACAGTCTGTGGTGTGAATATTTATGCTTCCCTGGTGAAGGTCGCTGACCTAATGAGTGTGTACGTACGTTCCTCAACTTTTGGCGAGCAGATGGTCTGATGCCACTTCTTGAGGTTTTTCTTGCACTCCCTTAAGATCTTTCACTTCCACTTCTCCTCTCTTAGATTTTACTCTCACTTTTTTGTTGGAGAATTGTTTCACTCCTATAATTGGGACAATTCCTCACGCTGTCTCTCCTCCTCCTCCCCCATGTCACGACTCTTGGCCAGTTCTACAGTTCATTACAGTAGCTGCAGGAGAGGCCAGTTTTAGTTTGACGCAGCTCCCAAAATAAAAGAAAATTCAGTTTCATCTTTACATTAGTAATATTGTTGGTAAGAAAGGTGGTACCTTATGGCTCACTTTTTTCAATATTGAATTGCATATGTTTGAATGAGGAAACAGCGCGCTGAGAACAGATAAGTGGAAGGCTGATTCAGTTTATCTGTTCTAATATATTAATATGACTCATGCACATTTTGATGAAGTTCTGCTTCGTGCTTGGGGTTGAGATATGGCTGCCATTAAACATAATGGATGGTAAAAGTGTCTTGTAATAAGTTTGTATGTTTTATTAACATGAAAACATCTTATTGTAGCATGAAAATCTTGTCACAGAAATCTGTTTTTCAGTCTTTTTATGCCTACTAAAACTGTGAACCACCAAAGATTTTTAGCACCAGCAGCTACTGCAAAAAACAAACCAAAAAAAAGACGTATGAAGTTGATCAAGGCCCACAATGTCAATGCCCGATGTTTAACTGGTCTAACATTTATCATTAACCCTTTGATGCACAACATAGGTCAAAAGTGACCCAAATCCAATGGAAAATGGGTATCTTCTGACCCACACTGCACACGAAGGGTTAACACTACTTGCCTAATATTGTAAAAGTCTCCCTTGTGCCGCCAAAACAGCTCTGACCCATCATTGCTTTATATCCTTGGAATTTGGGGAGTATGGAGGTCAAGTCAATTCTTCTTTGTCATGTTCCTTGAGTCATTCCTGGACGTTATTTATGATGTGGTGAGGCGTATTGTCCTGATGGAGGGTGTGTTTGATCTGGACCAGTGTTTAGGTGGATGGTCGATGTCAAAGTAAGATCCACATGAATGCCGGGATGCATAGTTTCACAATCAGTTCTTGTTTTACCTTGTTTACAGATTGCCTTTAAATTTGCACAAGACATGATGTACAAGTGAGGCAGATGGAAAAATCAGTTTAGACTATAAAAGTTTCATCTGATGTTCAAACCTAAAGGGTTTGAGAAGCATCAAAATGGTTCATATGCAATGGCATTTACCGTCATCAGATCTTAACACCAGTACACAGTGGCAGCTTTGGGACAGATATGTTAGAACTCTCTATGGCCATTTTCAAGCCATCAAATGAAGGAAGAAGATTAGGAAAATGGTATTTTTCCTTCTAGTAGAGTTCCAGAGATTAGTAGAAGCAACACCAAGGAGATCTGAAGCTTTTTTGGCAGCATGTTGTTGCCTAACACCTTGGTAAGATACTTTATATTGATTTTTTCCTTTAATTAGTCACTTGTCCGTATGTGTTCATTACCTCTATAAACACCCTCAGCTTCTGTCAGTGAGTCTGTCAGTGAGTCGGTGTGATAAACAAGAATATCTCCAATTATCTACAGAATAGACTTTAAATATTTTTACATTTTCTTCCATATAAACAATCAATCGGAATGGGGACAAAAAATAATTATTATAATTTCAGTGGATCGTTTAATTTTTTCAACAGCAGCAGCTACTGTCGGGGTTTTTTCACACCACTGTGCTGCAGCTCCAAAACAATCTGTCCTAAAAATACTTAGGCCACAACTATTAAGACAGATAATCTCAGTAATAAATGCTGAGATATTTTTATATCCCAGTCCAGACTCTCCAGTGACAGCGGTGCCATAATGTTCATAATGTTTGTCCTCCTCTTGTCATCATACGGGATAAATCTGAAAGTGAAATTGATTTATCACAGCACATCTGGGTACCTGGATGTCATCAGCTGTCATCCACCATCTGGCAGCTTTCAGGGTTACACTCACAAACTCCTCCTGCACCATCTCCATCAGCCTCCTCTCCACCCTCTGTCTGTCTGTCTGTCTGTCTGTCTGTCTGTCTGTCTGTCTGTCTGTCTGTCTGTCTGTCTGTCTGTCTGTCTGTCTGTCTGTCTGTCTGTCTGTCTGTCTGTCTGTCTGTCTGTCTGTCTGTCTGTCTGTCTGTCAGGGCGTTGCATTCATGTCCTCTCCCCGCTGGGTGTCCTCAAACTTCACACAGCTGCACGTCACCTGCCTGACCTGCTACCTGCTTTCCATCAGCTCACTAACAATTCACTTCATATGCATGTATTTTCTGTCCTGGAACACGGCTAGATTCTCTGATTTGCTGGTGTTACCACGGTTGATTCACTGTTGGGTCCTGTTGTTGTGACTCTGACACCTTTGGCAGTGTCTTTGCTGGAGCTCATCATTAAACTGTGCTGCTCACCCAATAACTTCCCCACAATTACATAGTATTTATTAAAACAGCAACAGACTGCCATGAGAAAATCAGTTTTTTAAGTGTTTGTATAAAAAAGTTTATTTGAGATCTCTGGCAGAGGCTTGCTTTTGGCTTCTAATTCTCAGCTTGTCACCAACAATGATTGGACCGTTGCTGTCTCAGTCCCTCAGATATATAACTCCTGGCTGGGGATCTCAGGTAAATTCAAAAGATTTCAAATCTTGTCTTCAAGCTATGACTTTTCTTGACTTACGGCATTTGCTGGAGTTGTACATCTGAAGCTGTGGTTCCTGTAAAGCACTTTGTAACGTAGTTTTGGAAAGGTGTTACATAGTCTGCTGGATCATGATGAGTTATCTGATCTTGTGTGCTCACTGGGTTCTTGACCGAATGCACTGTGTATCTCCAAGGCCAGACATTTTATTTTTGAAAATCCTGCATTGTCTTGCAGTCTTTATTGCAATCTTTGTAGCTACATTGCTACATTTTATTGCTCATTACCACCACCAACTCTCTACTCTCATGTTCTTCTGTTAAATATAAAGTTACAGCCAGGAGGTTGTTAGATTAACCTCTCATAAAACCAATAGAATTTCTTATTATACTGTAATTTCTTACAGTGTCGTGCACTAATTGTTCCATGGGCACTACTTTTTACAAACCATTCCACAATGTGATGTGCCAGATTTCACAGACATTTATCCCAACTCAGCAGCTGTCAGTGTTGACACAAATTGCTGATAATAAAAAGTGGCTGAAATCTCAATTTACTGCTCACTATTGAGCAAACTCCCTTATGTTCCTTATGCAGAGAGTAATGAATACGTGAAAAGGGGATTGATTTTAAATACAGCATCCAAAAGGTGTAGCACAGTGACATTTATTTGTCCAGTGATGGCATAATCCACCTGCCAGCACAAAGCTCACTAATTAGCATGTTATATCCCATTTATCAGTTAAATGTATTTCCCAGTGGGCCACACTGTTCCTTTAACTCTAGTTTTCAGACCTCTCAAAGTCAAAGAAACCAATTGTGCAGATGGAATTCAACTTTCTATATTATTTGTATTTTTAACATACAGACAAAGAGGAAAAAATGGCCACGTTGGGAGTTTTTTGCACCTATAATGCACATATTGTGAATTGACCAACAAGATGTTTTATGTATCGATGTTCACATTGCATATGTGATATCTCTGAAACCAACATTCAGTCCCCATGAGGCAACGCTGCCTTGACTGTCAGCAGTAACAGTGATATTTCCTTGGATGGAGCAACGCACTGCTGGTAAATGAGGCCCACCCATCCTCAGAAACTGACAAGATATTAGAAGAGGAAGTTCAGCTGCAGTCTGGCTCAAAGAAATGAGACTACAGGGAGTTTTTGTTTTTGTTGTTTGGAGGTTTGATTAAAGCACAGGTGGACAGTATGGATGTAGAACATTGTACAACATGTGAGTGAGAGATTTGGTAGTGCTACAAAAAAAATGATAAAAGAAAAAGTAATCGGGTGGCTCTGTTGTGCTGTAAGGGAAAATTTTGTTGACATGGTTTAGGCCCATTTGTCCCTTTAGAGTGAAGGATCACTGCAAATCAATACAAAGTTCTTCTGAGTGAGTGCTTTAATCCTTTGATGAAGCATTTCTATCCTGATGGGAGCGGTCTCTTTCATGATGACAACGCTCCAATCCACAAGAGTCACTGTAGGGTTTGAGAAGCGTGAAATTGACGTGAATCATATTTAATGGCATTCACAGTCACCAGATCTCAATCCAAGTGTAATTTATGGGAGCTTTAGGACCATAATGTTTAGACAGAGCTCTCTACCACCATCATCAAGGCACAAAATGAAAGAACATTATTGGGTAGAATTATGTTCATCCTTCCAGTAGAGTTTCAAAGACTCAATATCAAGGAGCACTGAAGCTGTCCTGGTGCTACGTCAAGGCTCAACACCTTGGTGAGGCACTTTATGTCGATTTTTCCTTTAATTTGTCACCTGTCTGCATGCATTTATTACCTCTACAAACACCCTCAGCTTCTTATATTAATACATGCAGATGAAGAGTTATCGTGATGCGAATGTTACAGAGACAAAAAGATCTCCCCTCTCATCCCGTCTCCCTCTCTCATCTGTGCATCCCCATCACAAGCAGCCCAACATAAAAAGGACTGCCCCTGGCGATAAATCAAGCCAACCTCTTTCCTGTCTGCCCTTCTCTCTTTTCTCTCTCTCCTGCTGCTCAAGTTTTGACTCTCTGAAGTGGAACAGGTGACCCACCTCGTGGCAGCATGAGGCCACTGCACCACCACGCCCAGGCATCAGGCTGCTGAATGCCGGACGGGCAGCAAAACACCAGACTACATGTGTCGTCATGTTGACAGGATGAGGATGCAGCAGCACAAGACACAAGCTGAAGAGGAACAGCTCACTTCTGCTGCTTAGTGCCTCCACATCTCTGTCGTTTTTGGTCTTTTTCACATCCCCATCCTCCTTCTATCACTTTGTCTGTTATAGATAGATAGATAGATAGATAGATAGATAGTGTTCATGCTAATCCGTACACACACACACACACACACACCAGCTGGATATTTATAGTGCTGTAGCCTGTTGCTAGGATACCATCCAGCTCACAATTTGGGGACCAGCAGTTAGGTTTGTTTACAAAAATGAGTATGTACAGTATGGTTTGTCTGACACACACACTGTTTAGTGAGATGGAGTCCACACCGAGTATCTCAGCAGATCATTCTGACCTCTGAGCTGACAGCAGCCGCGGTGACAGAGCCTAAAAGAGATGCCGGAAGAGGAGAGAAAACGCTGCCAGTATTTATTTCACGGTCTGACAGTCTCCGGTTGCCACGGCAACTGCCCTTGGCTTCCCAGCAGCACGCCCTCAGTGACAGAGGAAGGTGGCAGCAGGGAAACCTGAGGCTGCCTCACTGGGAGAAATAAAGCTGCCATGTTGCCCTCTGCTGGTCCAGAGTAACATCAACAAGCAGAATCTGACCGTTTCATAGGCAAAGTTTGTTCTGAGTCGCATCATCAGCACCACTTATGGACTCATAAAGAAACGATTACTTTTCTTTGATGGGAAAGACTAATTAGCTTCCACTGTTTTCACCTCTGCTACGGCAAAATCCTCACAGTGGGCTCTTTTTAATAATCTTTATTTAATCCAATTTATTGTAATCCAAATCCTCACTGATCTGTTAAAAACAGCCGTTCATTCGTACCCCTGCAGTTCGCCGGGCAAGAGGAATTATTCTGAGGAAAGTCGTGTCTAAAATCTCCTGAATAAACACAGCAGGGTGCAATAATCCAGTTTGTAGCATGCCTAACAATGTTGTTGTTTTGTTTTTACAAAGACACAAAAACAAGTAACAAGCTATAATGGCTCAGACTGACATGGCCTTGTTATAAGTAGTATTTATGTAAAATACAGAAATTCCACTAAAGCAGGTTCATTGAAAGCAATCTGGCCAGTATAGCGTGCAGACTTGTTAAAGGAGAAGTATTTTCCATTAACATTATCCAAAGCCAGATGTAGTTTGCTCTTTTGTGTCTTAGAGCTCAGTTGTTGACTAAAATCCACCAAAAACACACCAGTGAGCCATATTGGTTCATTTATTGCCGTGAACATGGTCAATCCCACATCAGTCAATCAATTATCAACAAATAAGCACTTTCAGGTGTTTCACAAAAGAAAAGGAGGGAAAAGCTGAGAACAAAACTTCCCAAATTCACACTATAAATATCATGTTATGAATGAAAGACTCAACCCAAACAGGGACTGAGACACTGGTAATACATTCTAAACAGTCGTTCAAGGTACTCATTTCCACCACTTGATTAACTGCATGGATGCGAGATTTTAAAAAACACATTTAAAAAAACCATCTCATTTGCTGGTTAAGATGAACCTTGAAAGTTGCAAACACTATTTTGAGAGGTTGGGTAAGCATAATATTGTTAGCAATTGCATCAACACTTATTTTTGTGTCATTTTAAGTCAAATTTCTGCATTAATTGATTTAAAATTACATTTAAGTTGACGTAAGTTAATAAAATTTGCTTGATAGCTTGTTTTTCTTAGTAGGTCCCTATTGAAATAGAAAAAAGGTGAATTTGACAATAGCACAGTAAGTAAATATGCAATGTTTTGGATGCTTTCAACAATTCTATGTTGAAAATAAAATAATTTGCCACATTTCTCACACCATTTAATTAAAATGATTCAAATCGAACTTTTAACATTATGTTGAAGGGTTGGGTTCACATAATATTGTTGGTAATGGCATCAACACAATGTCCATCCATCCATCCATTATCTATACACCGCTTAATCCTCATTAGGGTCGCGGGGGGGGCTGGAGCCTATCCCAGCTGACTCGGGCGAAGGCAGGGGACACCCTAGACAGGTCACCAGTCTGTCGCAGGGCTACATACAAAGACAAACAAGCACTCTCACATTCACACCTACGGGCAATTTAGAGTAATCAATTAACCTCAGCATATTTTTGGACTGTGGGAGGAAGCCGGAGTACCCGGAGAAAACCCACGCATGCACAGGGAGAACATGCAAACTCCATGCAGAAAGATCCCGGGAAAGCCGGGACGCGAACCAGGGATCTTCTCGCTGCAAGGCGAAAGTGCTAACCACTACGCCACTGTGCAGCCCCCAACACAATGTCCTTAAACTAAAACTTTTGTATTAGTTGATTTAAAATTCAATTCAAGTTGAGGGATATCAATGAAATAGGCTTTATAATTTTTTTATTTTGTGCTTGAGTTCAGGATTTCGAGTTTCCTTCTTTATTTTAACATGTCTAGACAGTTCAGATGGTTAATTAAAAACACTTTGGATTGTAGAAGAAAAGCTAATCCCCCTGACTCACTGTAGTTTGTTGACTGAACATAACTTCATTAGAAGTTGTCATAACTCAAAGAGACTGATGCAAACTGTTGCATTAACTTATTTTGCTGAGCAGAAGCATTGTTTGTTTTTTTTTTAGAGTGTACACACCAAATCAGTATTAATCCACCACTGAAAGTAGTCCCTAAGAAAGTAGTCCTTCCTCTTGTTTGAGGAATGTTTGCTGAGTTCATTTGTTTTAGGAAGGTACTGATTGTTATTAGAACTAGAGATCCCATGAGTGCTCGACTGGATTGAGATTTGAGGAGTTTGGAAGTCATCTGAATTAAATCATTGTTGTGGTTGATTAGTGTACATTCAGGACTTGGATTTAAAGAGGGAATTTTATAGGGAAAGCGTGTCAGAAAGTAAGAGACAGACTGATGTTTTAATTCTTGTAGGAATATTTGAAAGTCAGACTGGAAGTTGCTGGAGTTTGTGGTTTGCTTTAAGCTCACTCACTTCAGTTTGGGTCAGGTTCTGTTTTTCTTTGAGGGTACTAAAGGCAGAAATATTTTTAGTTCTACACAAAGACATTTTAAAGGTACGCTGCAAGAAGTGTATTTGAGCTGTATTTAAAGTAAAGTACAGTTTAAAATTTTCTGCTTTGGTTGAGTTTTGTGGATTCTATCAACTTGAAATTACACTTTACCCTTTTAGACAAGTCTTCTAAATTCAGTAAAAGTATGAAAATTAGGTCCATTGCTCCTTTAGAATTGTGCATGTGGCGTTTCTTGAAATTTTTCTGCTGCAACACAATTAGCACTTACAGAGTGGAAAAAATGGAAAATCGGTAAATCTAATGGCAAATTTGGGTAAAATGAATGATTAGGTTGGAAAAATTGGAAATTTCAGCAATGCAGCGATGCTCATTTGAAAAGAATCAAATAATTTAAGTAGATCTAACTTAAAACAGATGCATTAATATTGCTTGCAAACCTTAATTCAATTTTGTGTCACCAGAAGAAGAAATTAATTCAGGCTGGACCAACAATTCTCTTTTTACATGGTGTATTTTTCTTGTTGTTGATGTTTATTTCAAAATTGCTGCACACCATGACACTGTGATACCCAATTAATGAGAGTGTAGAACTTAAAGATGGGATTTAAAACTGTTCCATGCTTTAAAAATCATAAAATATTTCTAGTTTACTCTGAGTCTTCACTTGGTAGCGACTTGTTGCTCAGTATTTATGTGGTGTGTGTGTGTGTTTATTTTTTGCCCTCTTGACATGTAGGAGACCCCAGCACACAGACAAACAGACGGGCAGACAGACAGACAGACAGACTGGCTGACCATAACATTGTAACCGATATACTAAAATACTGGACCATGCGCCTCATTCCAAATTTGTCTTTCAGCCACGGGATCCCGCCGTCTGACCAGGAATAAATCCACACACACACACACACACACACATCCAGGCGTCTCTCCTCTGCTCTATACTGTACAACCATCTGTTAATGTGTGTTAATGTGTGTGGAGGGTATCACAGTTAGCAATGCAGGCAGAGGAAGGAGGTTGATTCTCAGTCGCTGATGTAACCCGACTGGCAGAGTCGGGTCACAATGAGTCCACGTGCAGCTTCTCTTTATGGAGCCGCCTGCTAATCCGTCTGCTGCTAATGGTCATTTAATCCAGAGGAGACTTATAAACTCCTCACAAACTCTCCTGAACTCCTTCTGACCCCGAGCAGTCCTTATAATAGACAAACTCTCTCTGTTGGCTGCTTCATCAACAGCACAACAGGCAGAATTGTTACATCCCAAATGGTGCAAAGCAGTAACTAGTAGAGAAAGAGGTTGAGAGAAACAGATCGTATGATGGCGAGAATAAAACGTTGTTATGCACGGAGTTTTTAGAAATATTCTCCCTTCATACATGATGAATTTGCTCCTTTAGTGCTTTAGTTTTACAGTCAGGTGGCAGTTTCCAGTCTTGGTTTCTTTCACAGAATTGCAGACAGTCGAGAAACTTGCAAACACTTCTTTTTTTCCGCGCTGTTTGAACATGATTGAGAAGGAGGCCCAGGTAGCCGAGTACAGAAAACAGACAGATGAGGAGCGACTTTGTTCCTATTCTTGCTCAGTCTCCTTTTTTATACACACATCAAGCAGAACGGCGTCTCCACACACACTCTCACGTTGGTTAACTCGAGTCAGTTGTGTGTCACTGTAGCATCATTAGCTTTTCTGTGTTCCTGCGTTATTGATGCTTTTTAAATATTTATCAGGCCACTTCCACGCAGCAGCATCTTCTCAACCGGCAAACAAAGCAGAGATATTTCTGCATGTGTCCTTGAATAACAATGAAGAGGAACAGCAGGGACAAATCCAGGTGATAGACAACAGATTTTTCTCTGTTTGTTGCTTGCAGAAGGTTCCACTGCATGTCTCAGAGACAGCTCAGGAGAAGAGCCAAAGAAACTGAAGCCTACATTTTGTCTTTGCTACAAAGAAAATTCACGATCTGACTGTTTAATTGGAAAATTAAATTTGACTGTCATGACAAGTGGTGACATGTTCTGATTCCAAACACACATTTAAATGTATGATCATGTGGACTTTACAATTTAAACTAATGAGCAACAGAGAGTAAAGCGGCTGAGGCACCCATGCATATACTTTATTATCAGAACTATATTTGCTTCTCATTTTCTTTCAATTTCAGATGTTTCTAATTAAAATATAAAAGCCAAAGCTAGGGCAGCGACTTATTAAGTTACTTTCATCATTAATTTATCAACTGGTTCGACCAGACATTTAAAACTGGCACAGAAAGATGAATATTTTCCAGAGTAATGTCCTGAAAATGCTGTTGACTGGACAAGCAATACAAAATTCCTAGACAGATCCATCTGTCCTGTATGTGATGCAGGATACAGTGAAAATGTTGTTTTTAAAAAAAAAATTAATATTATTTATGGCCAAACATAAAATAGTGTGTGGCTTATATTCCTCGCCCTAAAAGTCATAATTTGGGCACAAGAGACAGAATGAAGAAATGAGTGCAGAACGCTTATCATAGCTGAATGTGAGAGCAATACTAAGGAGGGTTATGTAATGGAGGGATTATATAAAATTTGGGTGGTGACAAAAATTAGGTATTCTATTGAATTACACATGTTGGTGTAGACGGATGCATGTGCTCCAGAATCCACGTTTATGTGGAGATGTGTGTGTATAAGCAAGAGAAAGGCAAAAAAGTGGCACAAAAGAAGGCAGGAAAAAAGTTACGAGAAAGAAACTGGCAGCTCTGAGAGGCTAGATGCTAATGGCAGCACGCTAACATGCTTGTAGTGATAGCAATAACGTGCTGATTTTCAGTGTTTATATTGTTTACATGCTCACCATCCTCAGTTTGGCTGATTGACATGCTAAAATGTGCTAATTAAACACATTTTGTAACCTAATTATCCTGAAAAGCTTCAGGCAACTGGACTTTTCTTTTTGGTTCTTGAACACATTTCACCAAAGAAATTTCTTTGGTCCGACCTAAAAAAAGAAGTCCAGTTTCCTTTTACTGAACTCTTAGGATCACCATGACCTAAATAACTGTGAATCTACTCTGCCATGCACTAAAAAGTCAGAGGTGGTATGTTTTATGTATGTTATTAAGTCATTAATATTAAGCCAGTGGGCCACGTGAATGTCTGTGCAAAATTTCATACAACTTACACTACTGTTCAAAAGTTTGGGATAACTTAGAAATATCCTTATTTTTGAAAGTAAAATTTTTAATGAAGTTAACATTAAATAATCAGAAATACAGTCTAGACACTGTTAATGTGGTAAATGACTTTTCTAGCTGGAAACAGCTGTTATTTTTTAATAGAATATCTACATATATAGGTATAGAAGTTCATTTCCAGCAACCATCACTCCTGTGTTCTAATGGTAAATTGTGTTAGCTAATGGT
Organism: Amphiprion ocellaris; assembly: GCF_022539595.1. Lineage (NCBI taxonomy): Eukaryota > Metazoa > Chordata > Actinopteri > Pomacentridae > Amphiprion > Amphiprion ocellaris. Next base: position 32,413,187 of record NC_072768.1, read on the forward strand.
GTTGAAAGGCTGATTGATGATTAGAAAATCCTTGTGCAGTTATATTAGCACATGAATAAAAATGTGATTTTTGATGGAAAACATGAAATTGCCTGGGTGACCCCAAACTTTTTAACGGCAGTGTAAGTATTACTCAAGTGGAATGCAGAAGAATGTAAATGTGTGATAGTTTGACTTGAGTCAAGTTTTCTTACTATTTGCATGTGTCTGGTATGACTTTTATACTTATGTATAAAATATGTAAAGGATGTTCATAATTAGTTGTGAGGTAAAAATGCTTCAACAAATTAATACCTTTCCATCTTTACCTCAACCAGCAGTTGTTTCAGCTCCAGCAGCAGCAGCAGTTTGCCAGTTGTTGTTAGCTAAGCAAAGAAAGTTCATAAAGCACATTCTATAGCACATTTCAAACATGAAATTGCCTGGGAGAAACTTTTGAGCAGTGGTGTATTTCAACATTTATACTAATTTTTCAGTGCAAGCAAGCAGATTATCAGCTGCCCATTTCTACCGATCTACTCTGCATCACCCTTACTGTACTTGACATGCTGATCTACATACTGTTAGCATCTTACTACCAGCTACATATGTAGTATATTTAATGCCAGAGCCTTACACCGTAGCAGTAAAGTTATGAATCCGTTTCAATGTTGGCTTCTGCTTTGTATGTATCATCTATGTTCCTCTCATCATGCATGTGTCCAGCTGTGTATTATCTGTTCCTTGTTCCATAACCCCTCTTCTCCCATCCCTCTGCCTCCCCTACTACCTCCTCTGTCCCTCTCAACCTGCCGGCCAGCAGCTGATGGGTCCCCTCATATAAGCCGGGTTCTGCTCAAGGTTTCTGCCCATTCAAAGGAAGTTTTTTCTTGCCACTGTCGCCTAGGCCTTGCTCTGGGGGTTCAGGCATATGGGTTCTGCAAATCGTCATGAGACAATTTGAATTGTAATCGGTGCTATAGAAATAAAATTGAATTGAATAGATTGACCAAAAGACCAACACTGAAAACTTTCCAGCGAAGATGCTAGTGTGTTAACCCAACCTGGTTCTACAGAAGAGCAAAAGCTTGCATTGCCTCCTCAGTTTTATATTTTGCAGCCTCTATTGAAATTTGAATGAAAAATATATCATCATTTCATTAGAAGTGGTGGGTGGGAACTTCTGCAGGGCGTATTGTAAGGTTATTTGTATCATTGTGCAAAACTGTATAAACCGATGATCAAAACCGTGCAGATCTGTTGGTTTTTGCATCTGGATGCTTCTTCTCTGACCGTGACTGGAGAAGTTCAGTCTATTAGTGTTTCCTTGTTGTTCAGATATATGTTAAATGGGTATTTAAAATAGTTTTTGCAGCAAACAGCCTCCACAGATGCACACATAAAGGCTTATCAAGAACCTGTTAAAAAGGCTCCAGCTAAAGTTAGCCTAGCCATGCTAATTCGAACATCTATTTCAATGGGTAGTGACTGTGAGTTTTGTTGCTCAGACTTTAAAAACAGAGAATGGTGAGGATATTCCTGCAAAAATGATGCAATGTTTTGTCATATTTTGTGTCTAATATCATTCCAGATGTTGCATTTTACAAAGTCATGACAAAACACTTTGTGTATTTACATGCTATTTTGTAGCTTTGGGTGAAAAAAACTTGGCAATAATGAGTTTTTGGTAGATGGCGATCACTTCATGGTGTCCTTCACCCTAAATAATTTTGTTTGTTTGGGGCTGCTGTTGACTGAGATCCACATTGCAGAGATTAATTTACTTTTCTTGCGTATTGCTTTGAACATTGCATTGCCAATGTTCTCTTAGTATACTGACTTTTTATGGGTAGTATTTAGTGGTTTAACCTCTTGTTTTGCACATGCTGCTGTGGCAAAAGTCAGAAGCAAAGAATTTTACTCTTTCTACGTGTATAATGGATGTAAGACTAAAGTATTGAAGTAAACTATGGCAAAATGGGTTTTAAAAAAGCAACACTAATGTTAATAATCACATCATATTCAATTTCGTGCATTAGCAGCATTAAGAAGTTCGGTTCTTTCACAAAGGGTAGATGTTTTTGTCACTAATGCCTCCCTTTTCTCCAGTGTTGGTCCAAAGCCTTCCGTCAGAAGAAATTTTAAAGTCTTACTCACAGTAATCCATCATTAATGTCAAGGACTCAGTCTTTACATCATTTAAGAGGCATTTACACTTTACACTTGTCTTACAGTAAATTTAGAAGGACACATAAGCTGTCAGCTCCACAAATTCAGGACATCCGTGAGCCCACTGAGCTGAAGTGTTTCAGCAAAATGATTTTAGGATATGAGATCAGCTGTTAAGCAGAGAAAGAAAACCTGAGCACATCCAGATTACACGGAGCAGAGAGAGAGCTGCATCTGCTGTAGTTTCAGGATGGGTTTTATGTGTGGAAAATGAAATTAGGCTTCCACTGACACGGGCTATTAAACTGCCGAAATATGATCTTATACAGTGAGGATAAGGATGAGATGGAATTCCACAAAGCACAAAAGATAGAGCTTCGGTTTGGGTTTGCAGAGAACAAAATGCAGCTTTAGTCAGTGAACAGAAAAATGATTTAAAGGTATGATTAGTAAGTGGAGACTGCTGTTTGTCTGTCCTTTTTCCTGGGGATTCCAGGAGATTTTGTACAGGAAAAACACAATTAAAGTTTAACATCTGTAGAAGTTTAAATAAAGAAGTGTATATTTACTCTTCTCTACTGAGACAAGGCTAGACTGGTATACACTGATTGTAATATGTTGTGTTTTATGTTACAAATCATCGTATCTGACAACCCAAAGGCTAAACAGGGTGGAACTAGAACGCTGTAAATAAGATTAACACTAGTTCTAGCACTGAATGAAATTGAACTTTAAAAATCCAAATAAAGCAAATATCAAATTAATCTTTAATAATTCTAATTGAGTAATTTAACTATATTTCATTTTAATTTTAAAAAAAGACTAAACTAAAGTAGACTAAAGTACAACTAAAACTAACTGGACTTGCCATGATTGCAATATGTTGTGTTTTATGGTATAAATCATCAAATCAGGCAACGCTAAGACTAAAAGGGATGAAACTAGAGTGTTGTAAACAACATTAACACTTCATCTTAATAGTATTAGTTCCATTTCTGAATAAAATTGAACTTTAAATCTAAATTATACCCAAATAATGTACATATCAACTAAATCCTGAATAATTTTAATTGAGTAACTTAACTACATTTCATTTATTAAAAAAAAAAAAAAAAAGACTAAACTAATATAGACTAAACTACAACTTAAACTAACTCAAAAACTGAAGAAGGCTGCACTGGACTCATCATATGCTTTGTGATTGTAATATGTTGTGTTTTATGGTATAAATCATCAAATCTGGCAATCCAAAGACTAAACAGGATGAAACTAGAGCGCTGTAAACAATATTAACACTTACTCTTAACAGTATTACTTCCATCTCTGAATAAAATTGGTCTTTCAATCTAAATTAAACCCAAATAAGTTAAATATCAACTTAATCTAGAATTAATTTAGTTGACTACCTTCACTGCATTTCATTTAGAATGAATAAAACTAAACTAAAGTAGACTAAACTACAACTAAAACTAACTGAACAAACAGAAACAAGGCTAGACTGGTCTCATCATTTGCTTTATGATTGTAATATGTTATGTTTTATGGTATAAATCATCAAATATCAACTTAATCGAATAATTTCATTGAGTAACTTCAATGCATTTCAATTAAGGTAAACAAGACTAAACTAAATGCAACGCAAACAGAACAAAAATCGAACTAAACATCCAACCTGAGCTCAACTAAACTTTGCACCATATTAAACATGTAAGAAAAGACTTTAAAATGAAAGTGTGTCTCGTGTGCTGTGGGAAGATGAGAGCAGACGGCATGTCAGAACTGTTCGCCATGGCAACCGCAGATTTTCTGATTAATTAATGAACCTTTTACTGCGTCACCAGCTACTGTTGTTAATTGCTGGCAGACTTTTTGGCCTGCAGCTACACACACACACACAAGGCAATAAAATAGCAAGCTGTGTGTGTGCGTGTGTGCGTGTGCGTGCGTGTGCGTGCGTGTGTGTGTGTGATCTCCACACTATCTGAATGTTAGAAGGTTTTTGGTGGAAATCAATGACACGGATGTCAAAAAAGGAGTGTTTCTTTTGGTAAAAAAAAAAAAAAAAAGGATTGAGAGCATATGCTACAGCCTGAGGCCTTGTTTCCAACCCCGGGACTCTTGTTAGGGTGACAAGCAATGATTCTAACATTTGGCCACACATCCTGCACAGATGCACCACAAGTAGGCCAACATAAGTTTTAGAATAAATTCTCACACAGAAGTAAAAGATATTTTAAAGAAAAAACTGTACTGGAACATGTTCAGTTCGTCTCTAGTTCATTAGATGTGTTTCCTCTCCCTTTTTATCTCTGGGGATCTTTGATCCAAACATACACTTCTTTTAATCTCTCCACACACAGCCGACAGCCTCACAAACACCGACATAGCAAACAACACAACATGTCACGGCAGAGGAGCTCCGCATGAGAATGTAAACACACACACACACACACACACACACACACACACACTTCTAACCTGCTGGCTCTTGTTCGTAGTTTAATTAAGATCTCTGTGTGTGATTATGAGACTTCCCTAGGAGTCTAATACTCATATTTACTCTGTGTGTTTGTGTGTGATGACTACAAGGAAAAAAAGGAGCTGTGCTGCATTTCAGGGGCGTGTTTTTATCTGCCTGTTCATTGCATAATCAAACGTTCATTCCTCATTATGTCGCAAGTGCCAGGAGGTCTTGACTGTAAATATAAATTACTGTCCAAACAAAGGCGGTTTGAATGTGTTCTTCTCTGACGCATGCAAATATATTTCATGATAAAAACTTTTGCATAACACCGTGTAAATTCGTGGCCACCTTTAAGTGCTGTAGCTTTTGGAGTTTTGTATGTGACAGGCAGACATTTTAAAAAAATATCTGCTGTGAAAAAGAACAAGTGTAATCAAAAGAAGAACTACAAAGCAGTATCAACATATTGTAAAATGCTTTGTTACAAGTAAAAGTACTTTCACCTCCATTGTACTTTATTGAACTTTACAGAAAGTTTTGTAAATCAAATCAAATTTTATTTATATAGAACCTTTCAAAACAAATCAATGGCATTCAAAGTGCTTTACATTTTACCTAAAAAATACATAGAAAATAGAAAGTGAAACCAGAAAAAGGAAATGGAGACTAATGCACACAGTATTATAAAATAAGATTTGTTAAAATAACAAGATTATAAAAGAATAAAAGATGAATAAATAAATAACATCTCCTTGATATGAATTTTATAAACCCTTTTATGAGCATCTGGCATCTTCACTGTCATGAGAAGATGGTGATAATTCATTTCAATTTAATTCAATTCAGTTAAAAAAAACTTTACATCCCCAAAGGGACTTACTGTAGAGCAGATGGACAGAAAACAGTAACCAGCTGTACAAAAGTATTAGTATTATAAGTCCAAACTGAGTTGGTTAATTAATTTTTTTAGCATTGAAGTGTATCATCTATATTTAATTTTGGCAAATCAGTTGACTGTGACTCAGCTTCTCAGTTGATAATACGGCAAGATGGTGAAGTTTGTCTTGCCAGATTATCTCCCTCAGCCAAGTGTGGAATCACTAAATGATGGTTCACAGTTGCAGTTATCAACTGGGATTGTCAGACAGACCTGAATGACCTGCGCCAAGGTTCCAATCAGGACTTTTTCCAGAAATCTGGAGTCCCGTTTTGTGCTACTTGCCGATATGCGGATTGCTGAGTGCATGAAGCAACAACATACATGCTGCAAAGTGTTTTGGGTTGAACTGTTGCTTTGACAATGTGGATTAGAACAAGAACATTATGCGATTACTGTCAGTCAAAATGCATCTACTGCCAAATTTTGTTAAAGCTCAAATGTGAGGTTTTATTTGAGCAATACTGGGACATGGGCTCCAGGAAAAGGGATCTATTCATATCTTGCCATATATTACTGATTACCACCGTAAAACGGAGGTAATCACAGTTTTTTTCACCGTGACAATGCCTCGGCATAAGTACTGACACAATAAGCACAACGGTTTTATCCGCCAAACAGCAGGACTGGATAAACCATATGTACAATGTACCTTTCCTGTGTTTCAGAGACATTAAACGCTGGTAGTCTGTCAGTAGTTTAGTTACAGTATGTTCCAAATTAAAGAAAACCTTGTAGACTCTAGATAACAATATTTTTTGAGAATCCTCCTGATGTTGGGAACTAGTGTTTGCCTGTTCTCACCACTCTTTGTTCGCAGCCAGCAGCTGTTTTCATTGCAATGGCTATAAAACTCACAGTACCTGCTTAGCACAGAAACAGGGATCCACTGATGTGTTTTTTTTTTTCACTGCTAATACGAATTATTAGCAATTGAGGAGATTGATAACAGATTGGAGCTGATGAACTGACACACATTTGCAGTAAAAATGAAAATCTTGGCGTCAATATTCGGAATAACACATGTAATTCTAACACAAAACATTGTTGAAATGCCTTTGTTCATTTTTTACGTATGTTTATTTTAAAAAGAAATTTTCCTACAGTGTTGATCTACAATTACTTAGAATTCAGCCAATCAGATAGTGTTGTGGAGACGTTACCATATGAGATCACAGAGCAGTGAAGACAGACCGACAGAGCTAAAGTAAAGCTTGTTAAATTAACTGGCTTATCAGACATTGTTTTTTTAAAAAGCAATGATACCAATAAATGGAAAAATGCTGGATATCGGATCCAATAAGCGACTGGGCTGATAATCGGTCAGCTCCTAAACAGAGACAGCAGACTTGCATAATTAGTCTCTACTAGTGTAAATAGTGGAGCATTTAGCAGCTGAAGGGCCAAGTTTCTCTCAGGAGTTGGTGGAGACCAAAATCAGAGCAACAAAGGAGTTCATTGATCGCCAGAAATGAATGCTAATGTTGCTGTCGCGCTGCTAGATGAGGAGATACGCAGCTGTTTGCTACATGTAGCATACATGTATCAACACTACATATCAAATGAAAACATGCTGCTTGACAGTGTTCACAACTTGTTCCCGCTGCATAATGTGGACAGAATAAACAGGTTTGAACAGGTTTAAAGTTTTTAGCAGACAAAGTTGAAGCACCATGCTATAGTATGTATTAAAGAAGGCATCAGAATTGTTTGTACTTTTGGGTAGTTCTTAAAATATGCATCCTTTTCTATAAACCCATCAAAATCAAATCAAATGTATTTGTTGCACACACAGTTGTACATGGTACAGAGCATAGTAAAATGTTTGAATAGGTATGACATATGTCTAGCGTGTGAAATACTGATATAAAAAGGAAAATATAAACCGATCAGCCGCAACATCATGACCAATGACAGATGAAGTGAATAATATTGATCGTATTGGTACTAGGTGGTGTTCTGTTGCAAAACCTTTTATTTTGGCATCTGCGTTGATGAGACTTAGACATCCAAATAAACATTCTCCCATAACAGGCACACTCCCTCAATCAGGAACATGTTGAGGAACATGACAATCGCCTAAGATATTGATTTGACCTCCAAACTCTTAGACCCCATTCTGATCAAGTCCCACTGCACAACCCAGAGTACCTAAAGGATCCACTGCCAACATCCTGGTCCTAGACCCCATAGGCACCCTGAGAGGTCCTCTTTAGGGATCCCAATGTTTCAGAGCATTTTTGACCACATAAGGTTGACCAACACAATATTAGGCACCTAATATTGTGTAGGTTCCACCAAAACGAATGTTTCCTTAAAAGTAAGCTGTAATTTATTGAATGAATTTATTAACATCTAAAGTTGGATAGAAACTTACTATTTGTCACGTAATTACTGCCTTATTCAGTCACTGCTTGGTGTTGGAGGATCAGCCAGTGTTATGATACATGATTATTTGCAAGTTGAACACGGTTATGAAGATGAGCTGTGATTAAATCCAAACACTGAAGATCGATGTGTTTTCCACTGGTGTCACAAAGCCTTTCTGATGGATGAATATGTGTGTTTGAACTGTCAGGGCACCACACCTCTGGAGGTGTCTGGGACGTTTGCAGCAGATCCTTTAGTTGCTGTAGGACCTCTGTGGATAAGGCTTCTTCTACTGTAAGGCACTCCTCGGATTCTCAGTCAGATTGGGATCTTGGGAGTTTCGAGGCTGAGTTGAAGCTTTGAGCTCTTGATCGTGTTCCTCAAGCTGCTCCTGGGCAGTTTTTGCACTGTGATGGGGCATATTGTCCTGCTGGAGGGTGTACTTGGACTGCAAAAGTGCTTCGGTGGGTGGTATGTGTCCAAGTTACGGCCACACAAATGCCAGGATCCAAGGTTTCCCAGCAGAAGATTGCTTTGTAATGAGATGATGAATTTAATCCACTTCACCTGTCTGTGGTTTCGGTGCTGTGGCCGATCGGTGGAGTTGTCAGGTAGAACTCGTGGAAACCAGTCAACCATCTGAAAATTGTCTCCATGCACTCAAGTAAATTTATTTTCCCACCACTGAAAAATAATACGAGGAAGGCTGCGAACTTTATGCATGTAGTGGAGCACATTCTTCAAAATGTCAGGAGGCCTATAAAAGACTTCGGTCATAAAACAAGACAACTTTAAAAGGTTGGTGAGTTTTTCGTGAAGGATTTAAAAGGAGCTTTCTGGCACCTTGAGACACAGACATTTATTGCGTGAGATACCGCACACACGTGGCCTCTTGGAGTTTTTTTTTTATGGCGTATATTTGTAAACATATAGTGGAAATCACCCAGCATTTCCATAGTAACTTTTTTGTATTTTCTGTAGGATTTTAGGATCATTACGGGATTTCTTTCTTTACACACAAAACCCCTGTGTGTCCACCCCCTCTTCATGCTCCCCTCCTTTTTTCTCTCCTCACATAAGGATCCTATAAAAGTTATTGGTACTCCGAGCGCATGCGCAGTGGCGTCCCCGAGTAGCGTGTGTAGTAGTATTATTATTGTGAATGGGGAGGGGTGGAGGTGTGGGGCAGGAGAGAGAGAAAGGGAGGGAGGACAGTATTTTGGGTGTACAGTCACAAGAGAGACTCGACGGAGCCAGGAAGTAGACTGCTGGTGCCTTCAAGGGGCTTTCTAAAGCGTCGTAATTTTGGATTTTGACAGCTGCGCTAACAAGCCGTAAAAGTGTCACAAAGGGATCGCTACAGGCTGATATTTATGTCGTTTTCTTATGTATAAATGCAGCTTATTAATCAGGACGTGCATATTTGCATTTCTGCTTGTTTATCTTAATATTTAACTTGGCGTAATTAGTTGGAAATGTTATGTTTTGCTCTATCGTGGTGATTCTAGGATAAAAATGTGGATTAAAAAATATTTATTGTGTCACCAGAGCATAAAATAGCTGCAATTAAAGCACTAAAATTGCAGATTAAGTCACATCTTCTTCCATGATACTTTTGCGCGTCGTGCGTTATTTGCGTCTCCAAATCCATTTTACGCACGAATAATTAGCAGGCCTACTGAGGAGGAGCACCTGAAAGTTGCAAGGTAAGACTTGAGACCCAGACAGAGAGCGCTCATTTGTTGCCACTTGCTTGAGATCAGACGCTCGCAGAGTGAGAGAGAGAGAGAGAGAGAGAGAGAGGGAGGTGGAGAGACACCGAGAAAGAGAAAGAGAGAGAGCGGGGGAGAGAGAGAGAGAGAGAGGGAGGGGAAAAGCCACACGGTCAAACTGAGCTTTATCTATCGCAGCGGGTCATTTAACAAGAGCCATTTGGAGCCAGAGGCGACCCGGAGCGCGCAGGGAGCCGCAAAGCCAGAGGCAAGATCATCATTATCTGAGCAGAGCAAGTCACAATCACAGAGGCCAGCAGCAGGCAAGAGAGCACATTGCTCCACATAGGGAAGAGAGAGAGAGAAAAAAACACAGACACGGAAGAGAAGTGAGTGAAAGAGAGGCTGAGTGAGGGACGGACGGCACACTTTTAACTTTTACGCGTAAGAGAGGGAGATTTTAAAAAAACCCCAAAAGACCAAAGAGTGAAACTAAAGTGGCCGGAGAGTGTTGGTTGAAGATGCCGCGGGTAGTCCCGGACCAGAGGAGCAAGTTTGAGAATGAGGAGTTTTTCCGCAAGTTGAGCAGGGAGTGTGAGGTGAGTCTACACACTGGATCCATTCTGTTAGACGGCGGAAATACAGACACAAGGAGGCTCGTTAGAGGAGAGCAGCACGCTGGGTGCGGGGTGAATCGTTTAAAGCTTCCTATGGGTTCACTTCATCCATGTAATGACTTCAGGAGTTTAGTAAAATGATACAAAAAAACACTTCCAGCTTTGCAATAAGTTGCTCCATTTATATGTGCCCAATTGAAATTGAGGAAAATATTACACGTTTCATTTTGATTCTGTTTAGGTTTTTTTTTGTTTGTTTTTTAGTTTTCTGACTGTATTTATTACTCAAATCCGACTAAAAGTAAAGTTTGTGCTTCTGTTTTTTCTTTTTTTAAATTTTTTTTTTCAATGAGCAGCTCAATCAAAGAATAATTGCCTTAAATCAAAATTCCTGTGGCTTATCTTTAAACTGCAGCCCAGTGAGCATCTCCACTCATCCCGGGGTTTCTTCTTTTGAAATCGAGTCAAGCACACGTCTTCTACTCACACTGCATGTGTGTGTTGGTTTAGGGTTTGTGCTTTCTTTCCCTTGCAGATTAAGTACACTGGGTTCAGAGACCGACCCCATGAGGAGAGACAAGCTCGCTTCCAGAACGCCTGCAGGGACGGACGGTCAGAAATAGTGAGTACGAAGCTCAGTCCTGTTTGGCCTCTTCTTGGGGAAACAAGGGGGGAAAGTGGTGCTAATTACTGATTATGATTTGACACAAAAGGAGAACGAAAGAGTGTGTGTTCATGAGGATGCTATGGACACAACAGATAAAAATCATATAGTGTGCCTTATCTAGTCTGTTATGAATAAGACAAGAGTAGTTTTCTAATTCATAAGTATAATGGCCCCTTGTGAGTGTGTTTAACAGCACATGCAGCGCAGCTTCACACACATGGACCGTGTGTTGGAGCCCCGATGGTTTGAGGTGTCCCACCACCAGGAAGTGGACGTGTTATCAGCCATTTAGACCCACCAGGCTTCTTCCCCTCGTCCCCCCTGTGCAGCTGCAGTCACGATCGCCTCAGCATTCACACACGTTATCGCACAGGCCCTTCATTCGAACAACAAACACTGTTAGGGCTGCAATTTGGGGCCTGGAGAGAAAAAAAAGTGGTCACTTAAAGCAAACATCACCCGTCATGTCTGATGTTGGGAACCTGACAGCATGTAGTGGATATAATGCGGTGCAGCAGCCCGGCAATAAATGCTATTAATTGGTAACATCCTGTTTTGTGCAGCGAGGGGAAAAAAAAAAAAGTTATCAAGTTTCATAGTAGTGAGGATCCGCTGGTTTTCCTTTGTGTTTTGTGGGGAAACAAGCAAATTGAAGCTTTGAAGACATCACCCGGGGGTTTAGGAGATTATAAAAAGGCATTTTTCACTGTATTTTCTGGAGTTTTTAAAAATATTTATCCTTTTCATAATGTCTTACTGTTGTTGCGCATCCTTGAAAAGAGTCACTTTGCATGTCATATTATAAATAATCTTTATTTGGAGCTGTACTTTCATATTTTAAGACTTGAATTTGAGTTGTGCTGCTTTGTACAAAAAGCTTTTTTTTTTCCTGTATTTTCACATTCGGAGCAGCAGCCGGCGGGTTGTTGTTGCAGCAGGAGATAGTTTGTGGTGACAGTGTCGCTGTTGAAGAGTCTCTCTGCACTGAATCCGTCTCCCTCCATTTCCAAAACCACGGTCCTCTTTTAGCTTCAAATTCATCCAATCAGACGTCCAGTTCTGGGATGGAGTCAGTGTCACAACATCAAACTATAATCCAGTACAAGTAGAAGTCCTGCAGTCGACTGAAGTTACTTCCAGCTATAGTTAAAATACACACATCTCTATTTGTTATAGCATTATTTAAATAATCCCAAGAAGAGCACAGCATCCAGGTCTCTGTCAGAGATGGATTTATTTTTGCACTTCTGGATTATTGTTACTCAACCAGAGTTATTTCAATACTGTAAGCACTGTATTTTGTATTCACACTACTGGCTTTTACAATCTCCAAAATTACTAAGAAGCGCAGCTAAGAAATACATTTAGTGGAGTAAAAAGTACCGTATTACTTCTCTATAATGTAGTAAGTGAGGCTGCAACTAATTTCATTAATTTCTTTGCTGATTGACTATTTTGAGGATTAATTGATTAGTTTTCTGTGCTATGAAATGAAAGAAAATGGTGACAAATGTTTCCCAAAGCGCAACATAACATCTTCAAATGTGCTGTTTTGTGCACAACCCAAAGATGTTCAGTTTATTGTCCTAGAGGTGGAAAGAAACGAGACAGATTTGTAAGTTATTTCAATATTTTTACCCTTATTGTCCTTTTTTGTCTTGCTTCTTCAGTGCCTCATTTGTATCTAGCTGCTGTAACATAAATGTCCCTCATGAGGGATCAATTAACTTTATCTTATCTCATATATTATCTTAATTTATTCCAATTTAAGAAGCTGGAGAAATTTCAGATGATTTCAAATCATATTTTTTTCAAAAATTACTCAAACCAAATAATTGTCGAAATAGCTAGTGATTAATTTAATAGTGGACAACTTCTTGCTCCAGTGAGAAGAATTTTAGAGAAAAAGCAAAAACTAATGTACTCATCTGAGAATTAAAGTTAAGTACAATATTCCAACATTGAAATATGATAAAATAAGATAAGAGTGAACTTTATTATTTCCAGAGGAAATTCTTGTGCCAGATATTGCTCAGAAAAAAACAAATACATAAGAAACGTAGTGCCTATAAGTAGAAAGCAATAAGATATAAGTATGATACTTTAGTGAAATTAAATAAGTGAGCTAAAATAAAGCATGAATAGAAGAGTAAAAAGTAATACTGGTGATATCAAACCAAATGAAATATTGCACATTAGGTGAACATTGTTGTACATGAAAGTCAAATATTGCACATGTAGTTGAAACATTACAGCTGAGAAATGAAACTATGAAAAGCTGCACTGTAAATGGATTATCTTAACACCACAAATCTGCAGAGTTTACTGTCTTCATCTCAGCGCTGAGGTCAACCAGGTTTGTCTGGAGAGCTTAACCCATGTGACCTTGTTGGTTTCTGCAGCGCTTGCGATGAGCAGTTTAGAACATTAGAGCAGGTCAGGCCTCGCTGATATTCTCACGAAGTCCTGAAGTCTGCTTCCTAAACCGTGTCTCCGGCCGAAGGTGAGGTCAGGAGAGAAGCCTGCGTGCTGCTAACAAACACAAACACACGGCAACTTCTGCCGTCTTAGTCACCCTGGAGGTATTTTTCACAAACACGCCGTCATCATCGCAGGGGTGAGGCTGGAGGGGGGGTGGAGGGCAGGGAGGGCAGGGGAGGGGGTGTTTGCATCTAGTTTTACCTTCTTTTAGCGGGCCCGCCATGCGTCCGTCCGTCCGTCTGTCTGTCTGTCTGTCTGTCCTCGCTGTATTTATAAGCCCCCTCTGCAGCGAGAATTGATGGCCACGGTTTAAACGCCTCGACGGCAGCCGTGACATCATGCTGCTGATTTATCCATCGGCCAGACGCCGCTAAAGACCTCCTGCTATTTTCACGGTCAGCGCGAACGACTGTTAGACACAACGAGACTCCAAATGCGCTGTCAGGGAAAACAAACTGTAAACTCTTGGGTGATTTATTGGGAGTCGTGACATTAGCAGAGGCGTCCTCATCAGGAAGATGTGTTTTCTTCACGGTTGCTTCAGGTTTATTGTTGCACTTTCACCTCACGACTGGGCTACAATTCAGTTTTTCCTGTTTACAGTTTGTCTATGCTCACATCAAGATGCATTCGTGGTCATTTCATTGATTTTTTGCACCTGTTATGCAAATCTAGTGTACTGTTCTGTGAGGAGGAAACCATTTTGAGCCAGTTTGCACGTTAATTGATTCAGGATTTTTCAGTAAAACATACAAAAAAAGGCACTGTTGCATTTAAAGAGTCGACTTTTATTGAACCACTTGGGCACAAATTCCAAGCAGATGATATTTTAAATGTCTAGAGGGGATCTTTAAATGTTCTCATACCCTTAAAACAAGACTTTGCTTTGTCAGTTTTGCCCTCAGCGTCATTCCGCGCTGAATCTTATGAAGTTTGAAAAAATGAAAAAGCAGCTTTGTATAGAATTTAACAGCATTTTCATACATGATGTATCTATTTCAAAGCACATATGCCTTTAGAACAAATTGGTTTTTACAAAGAAAGCCTTGAAATAGGCCAAAATGAAGACAAGGTTTTGTCGTCACAAGTTAAGTGTTTTATTAAAGAATGCAAGAATAAAAGTGGGCTTTTTTTTTTTTTTAACCTATTTTTGTGTTTTCACATTATTTAAATCAATTTAAAAAACAGGATGGAAATCCAGTGTGTGCAAATTGGCAGTTTTATCTTGTAAGTCTGCCTTATTTTCCTTAATGCGATGCTGTATATGTGAAATTAAATCAGGCAGCTGTGCATTTCTAGGAATTTCTCACACACACACAGATGTACAGATGTGTGTCTCTAAAATGTTCCGGATTGATCTGATAAATGGGACAATAATTCAAAGTAAATTATCTTCAGCTCAGCTCATTAGAGATGAGTCGCTTTCTAAACTACTATTGATTTTCATGCTGTGCTGCTCTCTGTCTGTCTCTTCTTCTGCTCCTCTCTCTGTCTTTTATTTCCTTCTCTCTGCTTTGTTTTTCTTTGTCTCTATACTTTTCCATCTCCTCATCTCACCTCTTTAACTTTCTTTACACCTTTGCCCTTTCTCTTCCTCTTTCTCATTCCTTTGTCTCTCGCTTTCCCTCCATCTCTCTCCTCTTTCGGCCTCCCCTTTTCCCTCGTTTTCTCTCCAGCAGTAGTAGGCAGCAAATTAGTATCAGATGGTTGTAATCCAATGCTTCAAATACAGCAGAAATGATGACTCGGGTGTTCTTTGAGCTTCCACCTCCCCTCTTTTTTCTCTCTCTCTCTCTCTCTCTCTCTCTCTCTCTTCCACTCGCCGTCGTTCCTTCTTCTTCTTTCTCTCTCATTCAGTTTTCCTTCCTCATTCTCTCACTCGCTGATGAGCGACACGTTTGACAGGGTGCATAATTCATATGCTTCCAGCTTCAGTCGCATCCCTAATGCCCTTAGTATTGATCCGTCTCAGCAAACACAACACACACAAAGACAATAGACACACACACATACGCAGATAAAAAAAAAACAGACATTTTCTAACCTGATTTTCTGCCTCTTCTGTAATTCATTGCTTTCTGACTGCAACAGAGAAGTGCATTCGATTGATTTTCATTTTATTTGTGTTTCTGCATGTCGTGCGTGCGCCAACGTGCACGCGCATCTAGAGAGGAATGTACCCATTAGGAGCAAGAAGCCATTTTACAGAAATCAAAAAACGAGAGAAGCTACGGTATGATGTGATTATACGTATGCGAGGAGAAAGAGCCAGTGGTCGGCGTTGTGCTTTTGTTCTAAGAGGAGGGCGGCTAGACCACGAAGAAAACACCGAGAGGCCGAGGGCGGCTTGAGGGTTACAGAAAAAGAGAAAAAGAGAAGCTTTGATCAAACTTTAACCTTTTTTTCAACCTAAAAAAGACAGTTGAGGTGTGCAAAACGCCTATGCAAACATTTTATGAAACTTTGAATCCTGCATGTACTTAAAATTTTGTATTTTAACATTCTAATCTTCAGTTTTAATCTGTAGTAAGTAATCATTTTGATTTAAAGGGACACTCCATTGCATTTTAATGTATTTTTAGAGGAACTATTTGCAGGTAAATATCCAAAAAGGTTAAAATTGATGCTCCAGAGGCTGAGATATTCTAACCCTTGATGCTTAGTTTCGATCAGGCTCTGAAAATGCAACACATTTCCCATAATGCAACACAAAATATGCTGTTCTCGGCTTGATAGATGCCATTGTCTTTCCAACTCCAGGCTAGTATTTTGTAGTGCATGCTTTGTGACAAAAATGTCATACTTGGATATTGCAAGGTCACTTTTTTCAGACATGATAAAACGCAGCCAGGCTCACTGATGACATTATATAGCTGAGTAAAACTAAAATAGTCATGTAAAATCAGTAGAGTGCTGATTTATCTTTCATAAAATTTAGTATGAACGTGTACTTTATAGTGTTTTTACGGTGCTTTTAGCTTCTTTAGCTAATTCTTGAGCCAATGACTGTAAGTTTGAGTGTAATGGTGTTAACTGGTTGACTTGTGATCTAGTCACTTTTGAAAATAACTAGAAGGCCACTTAAGACCAATGTCCTATATTGCAATTTTAAAGAAAGCAATCTGTTTAGCTGTGCTCCACCTCTCCACCAAGTTTCATCAAGTTCAGCCTTATCTTTTTTTGCTTACGGACAAACAGCAGTGAAAACTTATCTCTGCCACGGTGTTCAATAATTCCAAAATTATCGATGCAGTGTTGCACAGAGAATGTCACAAGTAGTTGGCAGTAACAGTTTTAAACTTTTTTTTAAGTTTAAGCACTTTTAAACTTTATTTTTATTTTTATTTTTTCTGTTAAAAAATTTTGCCACCCTTGTATATATTGTAAATAAAGCTGCTGTAACAATGTAAATTTCCCCTGGAGTGGGGAGAAATAAAGAACTTTATATTTATCTTTAACAGTTGTCGTATAAAATGGTTGATTTTTTTTCCCAGCAATCGGTGAAGACCTAAAAATAGCTCCAATCTGGGTGAACCTTGCACTGGGTTTCATCACAGGACTATAAGTATCAATGGGATGATGCTGCTGCTTGGTGCCTGCAGGATGCACAATTTCTGATAACACATTAGCCACAACACGTTCATCAACCATGACCTGTCACAGCTCTGTTTTTAAGTGTGCCTTTTTGTCCAAATTTTCTTGCTGTTCACAGCTGAATTTATGCTTTCTCCCCTTTCTTTCGCCACAGGCCTTTGTAGCGACAGGCACCAACCTCTCACTCCAGTTTTTTCCCGCCAATCTCCACGGCGACCAGAGGCAGGTTCCTACAAGGGAATACGTCGACTTCGAAAGAGAGACAGGAAAGGTAGGAAGTGGGAAAGATACACACCCACTACCCTCACACGTTTCTCACTTTTGTTGCAAAGGCCACATGGTTTATATCCAAACGCATCCAAACAGCTGCTGGCAAAATCTCTTGTTTCAACGTCTTTTGCCATTTGTTCAGTCATGTGATTCGTCTGACTTTACTGTCACGTGAAACTCGTACAGCAAAAAAATACATACACGTCTGTGAGCTCTTTTACTTTCACTTCCTTTTATATTTCAAGAAATGAAAATGACGCTGACGCAAAAGCAGCAGAAGCTTCATGAGAATTTAAGAGCGAAAGTTTCCAGATACTTGACGTTTACCTTGTTCAAGCCAACAACTTTTGACGGGAACGATTAGGGTGTCGGCTCGGAAACAAAAAGGCAAATTAAAAGGATCCATCAGCTTCGTGATCTGCAAAGCTGAAGCCTTAAAGTGTTGACTTCTCGCTGTGTTATGATCCCGCTCACAAAGGTGAATTCACTGCTGAGCCTCTCGGCAGAATTGATGAAAGCCTCATTTGCTCCGTCGCCCTCGTGCTCTGTTAAGATCAAAGTTAAATAACTTTGAAGATGTTAGTTTGCTGCTGTTGTCAAGGTGATATCCGCTGCTCAGTACAGTGGTGCTGCTGTGTTTATGTGTATGTTAATTGTCTCCCTTGGCGCCCAGCCTGGACTCTGTAAATGTGTAAGTGTGCGTGCGTGTGTGTGTGTGTGTGTGTGTGTGTGTGTGTGTGTGTGTGTGTCAGAAGGCCCTCCACGGACACTGGCCAGCTGAAATGAATGCCGGCTGGCGGCTCATTAAAAATGCATTCTGGGGAATCGATGGACCTCCGTGCCCCGAGGCTGACGGACTAATCTCACACTGTTAATTATTTAACACCAGCGCCCTGACGGTTGGGAACTCTGTGAGTGTGTGTGTGTGTTCATGGGTAGTGGGCATTTTGCATAGGCGTTCTGAGGTGATGTGTGTGTTTATTGGTGTCAGACAAAGAAAGAAAGAAAGCACGGTTGTTTGTGTGTAAGGCGATATCTTCTTAACGGTGCTCACAGATGTATGAAGTTTTAATGAGGCCTCAATGTAAAGCAGTTTTGCAGAGCTGAAGCCTCAAAAAGATTTTGATAAACATGCTGACAGGCTGCTCTTTTTTTTTTTTTTTGGTTTTGAAATCCATCTTTCCAACTGGCAAACATTCTATACCAGCGTAGCAACTCACAATAACTTAATCCAGATCAATGAGATTCTCTTGCCTCAAGAAAAAGACACAAGTCTAAGGTTTCAGCCTTTTTCTTTTTATGTAATATTAATTTACATTCCGAGAGCAGGCGAGTGCTCGATGTGGTTTCCAGCGCAATGTGCTGCAGAGAAAAATACCGTTTCTCAAGAAAAAGAAAACAAAAAAATCGCTCTGCTGTTCCAACGCAGAGCCTTTAATTGTGTACTCAGTGTGCATTTTCTGCAGTGTTTCACGCTCATGCCCTGCCTCCAGATCCCACCGGACCTCCCTGCAGGATACAACTGTCAAGCCGAGGCAGAGATCTTGTGTACGTTGCAGCTTCTTTGCTTAATTACTGTCACAGCGAACCCACACACCCGCAGAACTCTGATGCTCGGTTGTATGTTTTGCAATGCTATCCAGCTTTTTATTGGTTGCATAATATTTGGAGCCAAGTGATCATCTTGTGCCATCTTGTGCACAGACAAGGTGGAAAAGATAATAAAGAAGTAGTTTTCTGTCTCTACTGAAGGTCAGCCGGGAAGAAGATGAACTGAATTAGAAGGAGACAGTAGCTGCTGAAGTTTGATTCAAACTGAGCTACCAGGTTGCTGTTTATACGACTCTTTCTTTATTTTTATTGCTTTCCCCCCACATATTTTCTTTCTTTTAACTTTCCCGTTCTTTCCCCTGTTTGTTATTCTTGTGGCGTTTTATATAAACCTCCATGCTGCATGTCTGTCTCCTCCGTCTGTCCCTCCATCCACTCCCCTAGTGTGTTTTTTTTTCTCGTTCACACCGTACATCCCCCCACTACTCGCTCCCTCCATCCGCTCTCTTCCCTCCACCTTCGTTTTCTGCCTCTTTCCCGCCTTCATTTCCAAACCCAGATGGTGCCAAACCAGAAGGGTAGCACAGCCAGGTTAAACTTGGCGACTGGATTTAATGTGTGTGTTTGGGAGAGACAGAGTGTAGAAGTGCAGGCTCTGTGTGCAGCCTAATGGGAGCCAGCTGTGGAGGAGGTTAATTTTAGTGCTAGCTGCTAACTCACTAGCAAGCATTAACCCCAAGTTAGACACGAACTGTAGCATCAGCAGCTGGTTTAGCAGCAGCATTAATGGAAACAGAGTGCTGCAGTTTAACCCTGTAAAACCCAGTGTTGCAAAAATATAACATTAGTTTTATTTTTTTAACTATTATTTTTTTAATTTTTATGTCTAAGTAAATATATATTATTTTTGCTATTTTTCTATATTTGAGTTTTACAGAATAAATATATATATATACACACACACACACACACACACACACATACATATAATTTTTAAATTTTTTTAATCATTGTTTTTTATTATTTATATCTAAACATATATTATTTTTGCTATTTTTTCTATATTTACGTTTTACAGATTATTTATATATATATATATATATATATATATATATATTATATTTTTTAATTATTATTTTTTAGTATTTATATCTAAATAAGTATATGTTATTTCTGCAATTTTTTTCTATATTTGGGTTTTACAGATTATATATACACATACAGAATATATATATATATATATATATATATATATATATATATATATATATATATATATATATATATATATATACAATATATACAATATATAGAATGTATTTTTTTATTGTTAATTTTATTATTTCTATATAAATGTATACATTTTTTTTTTTTTTTTGCTCAGTTTTTTCTCTAT
Organism: Amphiprion ocellaris; assembly: GCF_022539595.1. Classification (NCBI taxonomy): domain Eukaryota; kingdom Metazoa; phylum Chordata; class Actinopteri; family Pomacentridae; genus Amphiprion; species Amphiprion ocellaris. The sequence goes on from NC_072768.1 coordinate 32,433,394, forward strand.
TTGGATTTTACAGGGTTAAGCATTTTAGAGAATCCTAAACACTTCAGATTCAAACATCAACCAGTTTCAAGGTTGGAAGCCGGTTTTCCTCGTGTAGCACCTGGTACTGGATGCTAAATAATCTGGGGAAAATGTCCATTTGCATTTTTTTTTTGACAGATATTAGGTATTTTTGTAATCTCATTTTTAAAAATTAAACTCCACTTCAATATTCTTTGTAAAATTGAAACATGTGATGGAGCATTGCCACCAAGCATGACTGTCACACAAGGAAGAACGTGAATTTGCAACAACCTTTGACACATCAGTTTAAAACCAGGATCAGACATACTGCTTAATCTATATCCTTTTTCAGTTTGCTACTCGCATTGTCTGAAAACGCTGTTTTAACGTGAAATTGATGAATCACTCAACTCTAGCGTGATCTGACAACCAGCTGAGCAGGATTAAAGCCTTTTCTCAACGCATTTTGTGTACCTGCTTACAATCAAAGATTGAGACAAAGTAGACAGGGGCTAAGTTTGTAATTTAAAAGCAAAATAGACCTCTGCATAAAAGTTTTTCATTTCTTGCTTTGTTAAAGTTGGAGTTATGTCCAGTTTGTACAAGAATTTAAAATGAAGTTCTGTGTTATTTTAAATGCAGAACAAGTTTGTAGAGAGTTTAACTCCCAGGTCAATAAGTTAAAAGTGGCTTAAGATTGCACATATAGAATGATAATAGTTTGCATTACTAATCAAATGTTTATCACAATATTTATTTCTTCCCTGAATTACATAAACATGATCAGCTGCTGTATTGGTATTTAAAATGCATGTCCACAGCTGTGTAACTTTGACCACAACCTACATTTGAGGCATTTAATCTGTAAATTATAGTGTCTTTAATGAAAATTTGCCTCTAAGAGATGCACTGAATTCTGAAGAATCTTATTTTGATGCAAATATCTGAACATTAGAAGGAATCCAGCACAATATGGACACTGCTCAGTGTAAGTGCCATTAAACAGTTTTGTCCTTAACGTCAGTGAATAATCAAGATAATTAATCATGCAACTCTACTTTACATATTTTTTAAAATCCTACTTTAAATCCTAAATTGTGTTGATATAACCACTTACAGTCAATACTGAGCAACAGAAATTAATAGAAAAAAATCTAGTAAATACAGACCAACAATATTTCCGGTTTAACTAACAAAATCATTTTTTTTTCACATTACCAGCATCCAGAGTCTCTAATAGTCTTTTTAGAACAGTGAAGGTAAACACATGGACATCACCAGCTGCATTCTCTGTCAATAAGCACTGAAGTGATAAAATTTACACCTGAGCTTTAAATAAGTGAAGACACATTGGCCACACTGTCTACCAGTTTGCCTGCAGATGTTTGCTCCGTTCGTCTTAGTACATTACAAAAGGTACTTGAGGGATTCAAAAATGTTTAAATCTAATTTAAAACTGTAAAAATTTAATGCTTTAGCCCTCTTTTCTTCAACACTACAGTACTTATAGCACAACATTCAAACCCCAGGCAACATGGTAGAAAAGTTAACACCATCTGAGCCAGCTTGTGTACTTAGATCTTCCTCCTGGGGCCCCTGTGACCGTATCAACATGGATGTTTAAGTGTAAGAGTAACCGTTGTAGGGCCCCTCAGCCTTGCAACAACCTGCCTGAGGAGATAAAGCTGCAGAATCAGTCACTTCTCACCTCTTAATCCCCATTTTATAGACTTGCTTTTATGGGATGTCATCTTTTCACTGCTCATTAAACAATAAAATAGTCATTAGGTGTTATTGCTTTTTCATTATGTTATTTGTATGTATTACCACTGATGTACTGCATTTTGTACTTTTGATTCTTTGGTCTTCTCGTCATAGTAATCTTGCTTTGTTTTGTTTGGCTGAATGCTGTTAATTTGCCTTCTGGGTATCCTGCTTTTGCTTGGTCTCTTAAAGCAATTTGCAGATTGTTGTTTTTGAAAGAACTACATGAATAAAATTATTATTCAAGTTGACTTTTCTCCGAAATGACCACTATACTGTATACTTTTTGATGCAGATTTCCTCAGTGCATCACTTTTATCATGTTTCTGTAAAAATATGTTCCTTGTCCTTCCTATGACTTCTTTGACATATTCTCCATCTTGTCGGTAAAAGGTTTTCCACTCATTTGTTCATTCACTCTTTGATAAATCATCAATTTACTTGTTTCATTCATCTCTTGCTTGTGAACAAACTGCCATCCTCCTTGCATCCTCTTGATCTTTTTTTGCTTCCTCAAAAATTTTCTTTGGGTTTCTACAAATTCTACAGTTTCATTTAGTAGACACTTTTATCCAAAGCTACGTACATCTGAGTCTTTAATGAAATCAGTAAAGTTTGATAAAGTTCAGTCTTAATAAAGCTCTACTTTATATTTGTGTCCTGCTTTAGTCCTGCGGCTTGACTAACTACTTGCATTGTGTGTGGATGTGTATGTGAGGCAGTTTGGGAGATTGAAACCAAACACAACTTTATAATTCTTCAGATGTTAACAAGGATTAGCATCTTTTCAAACTGGATCCGACAGTTTTCGGTCAAACTGCTTGCTGAGAATCCTCAAGTTTTCACACCAAAAGCTCAGTTTTATTTGCAGCTGGTGAAACATGTAAAACTGATTAACATAACAGCAATTTGTGCTCATTTTCATTGTGCTGCCGTTACATTTTCACTCAGGCATCAAGGTGAGCAGACCTTAAAACTGTTTTTGTGTTTCTGAAACTAAAGACTGGCTCCAGAACTTATCTGCTGCCGGACTTTTTCACTTTAGACCAGGTTGAAACCACAGAAATTACTCTGCGAGTTTCACTGATGAGGTCTGTCTCTCTCTATGTATGTGTGTGTTTTTGCATGAATGCCTGTGTAGAGCGAACTCTGCATGCCGACGAGACGGTGGCGCCAGTTTACACACAGAAATATGCACAGAAATACTCACATAAACAGTAAACAAAACCAAAAACAGAGAGAGACGGAAAGGAGGCAGAAAGAGACGGCGAGAGATGATTGGCTAGAGGTGGATGGGGGGAAGGAGGCTAAATGAGAAGCATACGAGGGTCTGTCGGCTATGTGATGGTGAAGTGTGGGTTATTGGGGAGTAGCTGGAATCCACGGCAGAAGCACACATACAGGGCTTCATTCATTTCATTTAAGTATATAAATTCAAAATGATATGGACCTTTTTGTGTGTGTGGATGCAGATTAGATTAGACAGTTTGACTCTTTAGCTACTAAATCTTCCACTGTGTTCATCAACTTTATCTGTTTGCATTTTGGGGCTTGGCAGGGAGGGAAAAGTTTTGTATTCTTTTTGCTCAAATCTTCCAACGAGACCAGCTAAAGTGACTCAAATCAGGAAGCTGGCAGACCTCATAACCAAAATAATAAGCCGAAAGACGTTCTGTAAAGCTGAAAGAACCTTCACTCAGGTGATGATTTACTCTGAGTTTGCATAACTTTCACTTTTAAACCACTGTTAACATCCAAACTATTTCTTTTTTGTTCCTGTTAGGAGTAGCCTCGCTACAAATATGTCACTCCCCAACTTCTATTTCCTTCTTCCTACACTTCGAGGCCCTCTGTTCCACATGATTAGATACCACTATTGTCCCAGGTTGTTCCAGATTAATAGGAGTCAATAGAAAATATGGCAAATATAGACACAGCTGTTGATGAACTGTGTAAATATTTTACTGAGCCGTTGCAGCTCTGCAGCTCCACACCAAGAGCAAACGGACAACTTCTGCAGGTTGCACAGTCACTGATAGACTGTCAAAGGAATTTTCATAATAACTGGTGAATAAAAAAGATACGCAACAGTTGTAATATGCAGCTGATTGTATAGTAACCAATGCCACAGCTGGATCGTACAATATTGCAGGTGCAAGATTGGTTTTCAAAGTGCGTGTTATGATGTGGTGATGACTCAGATCCTCACATTATTAGTTGAATTTTACTGATGCATTAATGATAATAATACTGATTATATAGCACCTTTTTAAAGACAAAGTTTACGAAGCACCTCATAAACAGGGCAAAAAAGAAAAGAAGGATACTCAGGAATAACACTGAACAACAGAAGGCCAGACAGGCAAAAGTGGAGAAATAGAGTTAAAGATGATTTTAAATAAAGATTTTCAAAAGAAATCAATACAAATGCACTGTATAAAATATAACAAAACCAAAAATGACATGTTCAAGTATGGAAAAAGAAGTGGAATAAAAGAAAATGGAGGGTAGAACCATAAACACAAGGCTGAAAGTAATAATAATGATAGCCGTAATAGTAAATAAATGCATAAATAAGTAGATAAAGGGTAAAAGAGAATAAAATGACTCAATTCAATAAGACAATAAAAATAGACAACATCACATAAAAACAAGCCTGTAAAAATGGGTTTTAAGAGGTGATTTAAAAGAACACACTGATTGAGCAAGTCAGGCAGGTCGTTCCAAAGCTGAGGGGCCCCGAAAGATTTCAGTTTCAACTTCGGAACAGACAGAAGGGCCCACCCTGTCAGCATTTAGTTCAGTATATTTAACGCTGTCTTTACGAGGTTTCAGATTCCTGGACAGAGAAAGAGGACGGAGAGGTTTAATGGTTCTTAATAAATATATACAATACTTCAGACTTGGTCACATGTGTTCTCAAAGCATCGGAAACGCAAATGCAAAAGTTCTAGCTCTCTCCTGAACTCTGACACACACAAACACACACAACCCTCTGAAATCATTTCTTATCTGACACTTGGGCTGCCCTCTAATTTATTCATCAGCTTTAAGCCTCCACAGGACTCTCCTCTGTCACAGCAGCTTCGTGTGTGTGTGTGTGTGTGTGTGTGTGTGTGTGTGTGTGTGTGTGTGTGTGTGTGTGTGTGTGTGTGTGTGTGTGTGTGTGTGTGTGTGTGTGTGTTAGTGCCTGCACAGTGCGTCATATTATGTTTCCCTCTGAACGGAAGCTGTGCCATCGGTGCGTGACTTGTCAGTGACATCATCAAAGCCAGACCACTAATTGGTTCCCTCTGCTACTGCTGCTCTCCATCCAACCCTGTGTGTGTGTGCGTGTGTGTGTGTGTGTGGTGTGTGTGTGTTTGCGCACAGTTGTTTGACATGTTATACATCCTGAGTGGTTGTTCGGAACATTTTAATGAAGCTTTTTTCATTTAAATCAGTATAAGCGAACTTTCATCTGAACTTCAGAGACATTAATGCACCACAAAACCTCTTCCACACACACACACACACACACACACCGACACACACACACACACCACCCGTCTCCTCCCACAGACTATCATATTTCCTGCCCTGAGCCTTAGATCGATGACCACACCCACTCCCACAATGCACCATCCTGCCCAGTGTCCTCTGCTGCTCATGTGCTCTTTGTGTGTTTCTCAGTGTTTTCTGCTGGGATCATGTCTTTTGTGTTCTAGTGGATCTTTGTGTATTTTTCGCACACATGCTAGAAGCAGAAAGACTCGAGGTTGGACAGAAAAGTGTAGGCAGGGAGGTCAGTGTGGTGTGAAATCCAGCATGTGTGTGTGAGCTTCGTTCCATTTTTCTCGGTCCTTCTCTTCCAGTAACTCACAACTTAACTGGACCAAAGTGTGCAACTCAGTTCACCTGGACTCTGACAGGAGTGTGTTCCTGTTTCTGTGAGGCGCAGCCGCACAGTTCTAGTAGTTCTAGCCACACGGGTTTAAAAAAAATATTCTGCTAGGTGCACGATTTCAGAAAATAAATAGTTAAAAAAGTCAGTTTTTCGGGTTCCGAGTTTGTTTCTGAATAGGATAAGATAAGATAATCCTTTTTTGCTCCCCACGCCACGGGAAATTCACATAGTTACAGCAGCAACCATTCTTACAGCAATAAACGTACATATAATAATGATAATAATAATATGTAATATGTATAATGATGAAAAAATAAAACAAATACAGCATCAATACATTGCGAACAACAACAATACAAAGTGGCTTGTGGAACAAATGTCGAAGTGCACATGCAGCAGGGCAAAAATAGCTGTGCAAATTTAGTAGTGGTTGAGATGATGATATGATAAAAGTCCGGTTTATGTTAACATCAGCCAGTGATGCTGATGTTGTGCAGTCTTACAGCGGATGGTATGAATGACCTGTGATAGCGCTCCTTGCAAGGTGGATGTCTTGGCCTGCTGATGAAGGAGCTGCAGAAACAAAACAAAGATGCTAGCCGCCTCGATAGCACACAGAATAGTAACACTGCAAACACCCATCTATTATCTGTACACCGCTTAATCCTCATTAGGGTCGCGGGGGGGCTGCAGTCTATCCCAGCTGACTTAGGGCGTAGACGGGACACCCTGGACAGGCCACTAGTGTATCACAGGGCTGCACCTACTCTGCTCAACTCAGCTCGACTCTACTCGGTTTGTGAGGTTGTCCATTAGGACGTAGCACCTGGTGCCAAGTACTGTTTTAGTACCTACTCATCCAGGTGCTCCAAGCAAGCTGAGCCGAGCTGATGATGCGAGATCTACAAAGCATAGACCACTGATTGGATAAGGAGTGATGGCACTACACAGCATACATATTTTAATACCTAATAGCGATAAATTGCAACCATTACAGGGTTGTACACTGGACTGATATACGGTAACTGTAGCGAACTAGCATTAGCTTGCCCTCATACGTCGTCTAGTTCGTATCCTCTTGTCTTCGGCTTGATACTGCTGTATGGCCTCCCAAACTCCCCTGTTCTCCTGAGTATTTCGACTCGCCGCCCTCAGCTTTCTCTGACTCTCTTCTTTTACTTTGAATCTGACAAAAAGCCACAGACCGAGCAGCAGGTGTACCATCGCCTCGACGTCCTCCATTGTTGTGTTGCGTTTGTGTCGTAAATGGCATTAAGGGACTTCCGGGCCGCCGTACTATGACGACTCCACCCACCATGAGGTGGTACTTAATTGTAATGGACAACGACCTAAACCGAGTCGAGTAGGTGCTAGTGGAAAAGCGCCTATAGAGACAAACAGTCACACTCGCATTCACACCTATAGACAATTCAGAGTTACCAATTAACCTCAGCATGTTTTTGGACTGTGAGAGGAAGTTAGAGTACCTGGAGAAAACCCACATATAGCACAGGGAGTACATGTAAACTCCACGCAAAAAGATCCCGGGAAGGCCGAGACATGAACCAGGGACACTTCAAACAGGTTTTTATTATTCACATAATATTTTAACAACCCCACCTATACACTAACAACCACTCTTGTTGCATTTTTAGCTTTCTAGTTATGTTTTTACAGTTATTTCCCATTTAATGTGCACAACATGAAAACTAATGATTTGAATCCTTCCACACCAACAGACTTTTATCAGCCAGTCATTAAGTAGAAATCACAGGGCACAAGACTCCAGTGTTCTAGCCTTGGTCCTCTAAATATCTGCATCTGAATTGACATGATAAAAAAATGTGTAAATAATGTTGGTGTTTGTCAGCACATTTGGATTCTTTCCTTATTCATGTAGACCAGGCTTCAGTTGGAGTGTCTTCCCTCCTCTCATGGTGTTGTAAATCTATTTCCAGCGTGTGTGAGAATTTGCATAATATTTCCATGCCTATAAAGCCATAGGAACATGCAGTGGTTCTCGGCCCCCCGGTGCACACAGAAAGGACTTTGCATAGCAATGATGTATCTCCAGGCAGTTAGGGACTCAGACGGGCCAATTCGCTCAACAATAGAAACACAAAACTGCCGGGAACCAGTGAACAATTATTTTGCAATAGGAAAAAAAAAATACAAAAGAGCTGAAACATGACTCATGTGAGTCAGTTTGTCCAAGGAATTCTCAATGAACACTGAATAAAAAACAAAGGTTAATTCATCTCCACATAATACGAAAAGTCATGGATTGATGCTCAAATTTTGACAGGTTTGTCTTCCTCTCGTGTCTGGCTCACACTTTTTAGATATGAACAACGACCAAGTCGGCATGTTTGGCATCGACCCAGCTGACCTGGAAGTTAGTGTGTGTCATGTGAAGTGTGTGTGTCCCATGGTGTTTTGCAGCTTTTGTAATTACAGGGTGGTGGTGGAAGGCAGACGAAGAGAGAGTGGTCATGCAATGGGACCGAACCATGCTATTATACTTCTGTTGCTTTAGCAGGTGTGTGTGTGTGTGTGTGTGTGTGTGTGTGTGTGTGTGTGTGTGTGTGTGTGTGAGACAATAGGCCTGAGAGGCTGTATTCAGTGTGGATTAGGGACAGAAGGCCAGTAACGTGTTTTATCTCAACCTGCTGCTGTCACACCTGCACACACAAACTACAGCGTCACATTCTTGTCTTTCTTCTGCACTTTATTCTACTTTCTTTCTTCTTTGGGATGAAAAAGCCCAATTTAATAACCTCAATTTAAGTAAACACTTTTTTAAAGCACACCATTCAGTGGTTTCTGGTAAAGCTTCATTTTAATGCAGTATTAAGGCTAATATTTCAACAGATGCCTCCATACAAGATAATACACAGTGAAAAGGTTTTACCAATCATGTACAATATATTACCAGACACCATGAAACATGCTGTGTATATTTTAGAGCACTGGTCCTAGTTCAGTTTCTAGCTCATTTAGATTTTTGGAACTTAAATAATTAATTTAGATATATACACTAATATTGAAAAGTTTGGGGTCACCCAGGCAATTTCATGTTTTCCATGAAAACTCACTTTTATCCATGTGCTAACATAACTGCACAAGGGTTTTCTAATCATCAATGAGCCTTTCAACACCATTAGCTAACACAATGTAGCATTAGAACACAGGAGTGATGGTTGCTGGAAATGTTCCTCTGTACCTCTATGGAGATATTCCATTACAAATCAGCCGTTTCCAGCTAGAATAATCATCTACCACACTGACTTTTAAATGGCAGTGTATATTATCTAGCACAATGTCTTTATGTTGTTTATCATGTTTGCTATGTGTAATTTTGGCTGCTTTAATAGTGTAATTCCCCTGTCTAATTGCTGAAATGTACTTTCTACTATTTGTCTACAACAATCAAAACATTTTTGCAGTCATTAGTATTGTGGAATCTTGTGGCCTAATAGACCATAATATAGAAACTCTACAAATTAGTACACAAGGTTGGTTTGTGTTTTATGCAAAATTTAACATCAATGCAATAATGCACTTTGGCATTTAATCAGAGGGGTTATAAGGAAGATCTTTGTCATTTAAAGAATCCGTAATAGAAATCAATGGGGGAATTCTGCTCTTTTTAAAAAGCCCAGCTTCACAACTGTAAAACATTCAGTCAGTCATGTTGTTGTGCTGATGCAAGCATGGTGTCATGAAACTGTGTGCATACATGGAGAGTAGGAGTAAAATCTTGAATCTTATTTTGGGGCAAAGTCACTAAACTTTTTAGGCAGTTTTTAACCACTTTGACTGATGATTCTGCACATACAAAACTATCTCCCTGTTCACTTAGATAGGAACCTGGTCTTACTAGCTTAGAAATAACTGCTTAGGGAAGTTACCACGATGACTGCCGAGTGGCAAGACTTGGATTTTTCTCATTTGATCAACCATAAAACACAAACACTTATCTGTTTCCTGATGTTTTCAAGAAATTGTGCCAGGGGGAGTATGAATCAGGAATGATTAATGTGATGTGCACTTGAGGGCCTTATTGTCCTGCAGCTATACTGACAACATTTTACTTAATACCTCTTTTATGTGGAGTGTTTCATAATATTCTACTGACAAGATCATGGGTGAGGAGTGATGGTATTAGAGCAAAGAAAGAAAGGAAAGAAAGTTTAGTTTATAAGAGCACTTTATTCAGATAAAACTGTTCTACATTCACAGTAAACTGCAGCAACTAAACATGACATAAAACGAACAAAGAAAAAATTGATTAAGTCATCCATGAATGTGATTTCCAGGCCCTTGAAATAGCGAAAGAAAGAGAGAAAGACAGAAAGAGAAAGAGGCAGAAAGAAAGAAAGATGGCAATAAAGATACACAGAAAGAGAAAGAATGAAGGACAGAGAAGGAAAGAAGAAAGAAAAAAGGTCAGAAAGAAAGAAAGAAAGAGAAAGAAAGAAAGAGACGGAAAGAAAGAGTTGTCTGTGACTGACTGCTGACTCAGACACACACACACACACACGTTTGTTGTGTGAATAACACACATGAACACACACTTTTCCAGACAGTCACTCGAGCTCATCTTCATTCTAAATGACACACACATGCATGCACGCACACACACACACACTGGTGTTTGTGTGATGGTTTGTAATCGACACATGCAGCCTCCCAGACGCTCTGACAGCCATTGATGTTACATTCTTCTGGATAATAACATAATTACTGCACTAAATCAGTTGGTGCCTCTAGCTTAGACACACACACACACACACACACACACACACACACAAAGGTGATGTCGAAAAACGCATACATTGAAATGTGACGGAGGCTTGAAAAGAGCCATGTTTTGGGTTGTTTATTTGAATGTGTGTGTGTGTGTGTGTGTGTGTGTGTGTGTGTGTGTGTGTGTGTGTGTGTGTGTGTGTGTGTGTGTGTGTGTTGGTGTGTGTAGGAGAGACCGACTGCCACACAACTCACAAGGCTGAAAACACAGATAGCCATTGTGTTTACACACCTCGTGGGCACTGGTCCGTCCATGTGTGTGCGTCTGTGTGCGTGTGTGTGTGTGTGCGTGTGTGTGTGTGTGTGTGTGTGTGTGTGTGTGCACACAGTAGTGGGGGTAGTTGTGCTGACTGGATGGTTGGCATCAGGCTGAATGAGAGGTAGTTTGCCAACACATCCCTCTACATCTGCGTCACACTCTGTCTGCCAGCACACACTCTTACACGCACAAACACACACACACACACACACACACACACACACACACACACACACACACACACACACACACACACACACACACAAAGTTCAGGTCGAAACACTGAAATCACCTTAAGTTAAAGGGCCACTGTGTTTTTTTTCATGATGTGTTTTATTAGTATATAATCACTGGAAAATAGGAGCAGTTGTGTTTTCGTTACCGTAGAATGAACCCTTTATATCTACAGAAGCCTCTTCTGTTGAGTCACTTTTAATGGCCACCATAGGTTTCTTACATGTTGGTTACAAGCTGCAATGTCGCTGCTAAATCCTACTCACTGCACTGTAAAGCTGCAATGTTTTGCAATTCGCCCGTTGTGTTTGTCTCAAGGGGCAAACCGAGACATGTGATGAAGAAAACTGTCCGCAAAAATGTGATCGAAATGTTTGGAGCTGAATCACAGGACAGAGTTATGTAAGACTTCACTGTATGTCACGACACTGCAGATGTGTGATGAATTACAGGACAAAAACATTGTAATGTGTCACAGAAAAGGCTTAAGAAGCCTCTAAGCGGTGATGAACACTTTACCCAAACACATCAGCCCAATGTCTCCCAGTTCAGTTGGGTTAAGATCTTGTGACTGAAAACCACAAGATATCATTTATATCTGTCATATACTACATAATGATGTATTTTTATGTCATTTGTTCAGGAATACATCATCTCTTTGTGTTGTTTGAAACAACAGAAAACACGAGAGCAGGGATGCAGCAATGTATAACAGCAGACTGGACAGTTACACGAGTTTTAAAGAAATTAAACAATATTTCAAAAGACAAAAGGATCTTAAAGTCACATTGATTCTCACTGAGTTAAAGAGGACAACATTGTCTACATTTTGATGTATATATTCTTCAAATAAGTGTGAAAATGTGGAAATGAAACAAGCTTAAATCCACTTTTTTTCTAGTATTTTAAGGAGTCAAAACTTCCATGCAATACACATCTATTATAATATGAAAAATGGTGCAAAATAATGGTCAAAACCTCAGCTGCAATTTCTTAAAAACTGCACAAAATGTCAAAATATGGACTGAGTCAGAAGAAATTTGTGTTAATAAATCACAAAAATGCAAACATTCACCAATGCATGACCGTTAAAAGGATATACACTTATGAAACAAGCTTAATTCCACTTTTCTTTTCAATATATTAAGGAACCGAAACTTTCATTGAAATACAGGCCCATTACAATATGAAAAATAATGCAAAATAATAACTTCAGCTGTGATTTCATAAAAACTGTAAAAAAAAAAAAAAAAGGCAACATATGGATTTAGAAGAAAATTGTGCTTGTAAATCACAAAAATGTAAATAATCTCTAGTACGTGACTATAAAAAGGATCCACACTCAAGAAACAAGCGCAAGTCCACCTTTTTTCTCCAATATTTTAAGGAGCCAGAACTTCCATTGACATACGTAGCCAGTGTAATTAGAAAAATAGTGCAAAAACAATGTATTAAAACTGAAGTAGGACTTCCTGAAAACTGTTTTTTAAAAAGTCAAAATGTGGATTTAGTAGGAAGACATTTGTGCTTATAAATCACAAAAATGCAAACATTCACCAATACTTGACTGTAAAAACAATACACACTCATGGAACAAGTTTAAATCCACTTTTTAAAAAAATATATTTTAAGGGGCCAGAACTTTCATTGACATACACACCCATTATAATTTGAAAAATGGTATCAAATAATGTATTAAACCTAAGTAGGAATTCGTAAAAACTATTTTTTAAAAAACGTCAAAGTATGTTTTAAGTCAAAAGAAAATTGGTCTTCCAAATCACAAATTGGAAGCATTCACCAATAATTGACTGTAAAAACGATACACAATCATGAAACAAACTTAAATACATTTTTTTAACAATATATATTTTAAGGAGCCAGAACTTCCATTGACATACACAACCCACTGTGATCTGAAAATGGTGCAAAAGTAATGTATAAAAGTTAAGCTGCAATTTCATAAAAACTGTAAAAAATAGTCAAAATATGGGTTCAGTCAGAAGAAAATTGGTCTTCCAAATCACAAAAATGCAAGCATTCACCAATAATTGACTGTAAAAATGATACACAATCATGAAACAAGTTTAAATCCACAGTTTTCTTCTGTATTTTAAGAAGATATTGTATGTTGTATATTGATAATGTATGAAACCAAAGTGTCTTAAATCCACTTTATTCTGGGAATATTTTCAGGAGAGATAACTTCCATGCAAAACACATCCATTATAATATGAAAAATTGTTCCAAATAATGTATAAAACTGTAAATAAATATGACAATATAGATTTAATAGAATCTGAAGCCTCAAAGCGTCTTTAAAGTTTGAATAAAGTTTTTTACTGTAAAGTATGAATTGAGCAGTTTGGTTCCAAAGACAGTTGTGTTTATTCACTTCCCATTATTGTCCTTGTGCAGAGGAATCACAATTTTTTACTAATTGTTAAAAAATTTACAACAAATCACCACCAAAAGTTACAGCACACCATTCCTGCACAATTAGATGACTCTTTTCTCAAAGCTGCAGGATGAGTTAACTTGTAATGCACCAAAAAAAGGTACTGAATGTGACTTCATCGCCTTTGAAATCCATAGATTCACATACATTTTCCATGTGCTGTCACAGCATGAAGGCACGTGTGGTTTTACAGCATTTAACAAATGAAAACATGAATTTTGCATATACCGTTTTTCTTAAAAGTGCCCCACAATGCTCTGTAAGACGTTCAATCTACACGTGTAACCGAACTCTGTAAACATGCAGTGAGTAGAATAAATACAGGAACACAAATCAGTACACAAATCCTCTGAAAGTGAGGCTGCTGAACTGGATTTTTTGAGCGATTCTGAGTTTCCACTGGATTTCACTGGCCTTGTTTTTCTTATTCAGTGTGAGAGTTCTCCCGTCTTCACGTGTGTGTCTCAGTAAATGGATGTGGGGGTTGACATGGTTCTCTCTCAGAGGAAGTCTGTGGTTGGGCCGTTTCTACATATTTTCCCCTCACGAACAGACACACACTTGCACACAAAGGCACACACACACACTCATGAGTTTCCCCCCGTCAAGGCAAATGAAGCTTTCTTTTTAAAAGCGCCGTGCAGCCTCCACAGACGTGGAAGCAATTTTTCTTGCTCTCTTTGCTTTCACACTCACACACACACACACGTAGAGGAAAACATTGACTGGAATAAACACAAAAACCCACAGTCTCTTGGGGTGCGGTCTCCCCTGCAACCCCGGTGCACTGTGGGTAGCTGTGGTAAAAGAAGTCCTGTGAGAGGCTGTCCAAAAATAGCCTGAGTAAAAATGCAGGAACGTGGAGCTCGGCCAGTGTCACAGAAAAATCTAGTCATCTGCGAGTTTTTTGGGAGGAAGGACTGTTTGATTTCCTCAATTCATTCCTAAATACTTGTTTATTCTGATGAAAATAACACCAAAAAACATTGAGAAAACACATGTTCTGTTCACTGCCACTCGCTGTCTGTCGCCTGCTAATTGAAGTCAGTGTGGTGAGGAAGAAGAAGTCAATGAAAGAAAGAAACACTTACTGTTTATTGTGAAGTCTTTTAACGCAGTTGACTGTGAAAACTTTGTCAGAAAGCTCCTGCAAATGCATTATTTAGTGAAGAGAGTGTGTGTGTGTGTGTGTGTGTGTGTGTGTGTGTGTGTGTGTGTGTGTGTGTGTGTGTGTGTGTGTGTGTGTGTGTGTGTGTGTGTGTGTGTGTGTGTGTGTGTGTGTGTTGCCCGATTTTGTTTTTTAGTTTAGTTTTTTGTCTTTTTTGCTTCTTATTTCGGCAAATCATACTAATTAATTGCAACTTTTATACTAATACATTAAGGCTGTTGCATTTTGGTTATAATAGCAGCAGATTCAGTGCAAATAAACAACCTACTTTTAGCTCTAATTTGGTCTCCACCAGCTGCTGCAAAAACTGGCTTTTTAACTAAATGCTAGTCAACTGTCTGTCAATGTAATGTGCCATATGTTATTTTTCAGCTGCAATATTTCATTATCATGCGTGATATTACTCATTAACTCCGTATCATTTCCAGGATTACACTTTACTCTTTATTCTATTTTGACGTTGCCACTTAATATTATTTACAGTAATGTATCGTACTTATATTTTATTGCTGTTCTATTAGGCACTGTATTTCTCACGCCGTTTGTTGTTTCTGAGTAATATCTGAGATTACTTTCGTGATTTAATAAAGTTTTATCTTATCTAATTTGACGCTCAACAGACAGTATGCAAAATGTGTTTTCGAGCATCTTATCTGAAAACAGCTGCCCTGCGCTCGTCAAAACTGATGCTATCCGAGTAGTGAAAGTGAACCAAACAAGCAACACTAAGGGGTATAAATAAATGCTAAAATAGTGCACAGAGCTCAGAGGAACCCTGTGGGTTTTTCATTATGAGTCAAACACAAGTAGTCATGTTGTCCAATATGAATGAAAAACATTGAGTCTAGCAGCTTTAAAACAACTTTTATTCTTTTAATTCACTTGAAATTATTATTCGACGTCACTGCAAATAGGGGGTTAGCCCTCAATGATTTTTTTTTAAAAAATTATTATAAACTAAATTCAATTATAGTTAGTAATTGAGCACCATTAAGCTTTGTTTTTAGTTTTGTTGCCTGCAATTTACATGTTTAGACAGACAGCCACTTTCAGTAGAAAAGTGTTGGAAACCCAACCAACACCAGACAGGAAACAGACAATAACTAGATTGTGAACAAAATTAAGCATTTTGCAGCTAAAATGCTGGATTTTTGGAGACCATATCAGAGCTCAAAGCACTGTGAATATTGAACTTAACTTATCCATGCCACTAATGGAACTCTACATTTTGTTCTACATTACCGCTGAGCGATTTGGGGAAAATTGCATTTTTTTTCTAACATGTATTGCAACTTCATTTGTGATTTTTGTTTTGTTTTGAAAGTCGAGCTTCACTTCAATATTTACACTGCAATGTTGTTTTGGAGCATTACCACATGAGAAACCGTCAGACGTTTGAATGTTGCACCAGGAAGACGGCATGGATTCGTAAAACGATTAGATAAGATAAGATAAAGTTCTTTATTTCTCCCCACTCCAGGGGAAATTTACATTGTTACAGCAGCTTATGTAACAGTAGACATAGTGATAAGAATAAAAGAATAATAGAACAATAGTAATAATATTTACAATATATACAAGGGTGACAGATGAGGGTAAAGTGGCTTAACAGAAAAAATAAAAATAAAGTTTAAAAGTGCAGAGATGTGCAGTGCAAGAATGTCAGTGCAAATTTTATGGTTTGGGGTGGTAATGATATAGTCCAGTTTATGTTAACATCAGCCAGTGATGCTGATGTTGTAAAGTCTTATAGCAGATGGAATGAAGGACCTGTGATAGCGCTCTTTCTTGCAGGGTGGATGTCTTAGTCTGCTGCTGAAGGAGCTGCTTAAAGACCCCACAGTGTCATGCAGTGGGTGAGAGGGATTGTCCATGATGGATGTGAGCTTTGCCAACATCCTCCTCTCACCCACCTCCTCTATGGAGTCCAGAGAACAGTCCAGGACAGAACCTCCTCCTGACCAGTCTGTTTAGTCTCTTTCTGTCCCTTTCAGTGCTCCCTGCTCCCCAGCAGACCACTGCATAGAAAATAGCAGACGCTACCACAGAGTCATAAAATGTCCTGAGCAGAGTCCTGCACACTCCAAAGGACCTCAGTCTCCTCAGCAGGTGGAGACGACTTTGGCCCTTCTTGTACAGAACCTCTGTATTGTGTGTCCAGTCCAGTTTATTGTTGAGGTGAACACCCAGGTATTTGTATGTGTCCACCATGTCAATGTCCAAACCCTGGATGTTCACCGGTGCAGTCCGGGGTGTCCTCCTCCTGCGGAAGTCCACGATCATCTCCTTCGTCTTACTGGCGTTGAGCTGCAGATGGTTTCGCTCACACCAGTCCACAAAGTCAGAGATGACCGTCCTGTACTCCCGCTCGTCCCCCTCAGATACACACCCAACAATGGCTGTATCATCGGAGAACTTCTGGAGGTGACAGCTCCCAGAGTTGTAGTGGAAGTCCGATGTGTACAGGGTAAAGAGAAAGGGGGAGAGCACTGTCCCCTGTGGGGCCCCCATGCTGCTGACTACCACATCAGACACACAGTCCTGAAGCCTCACGTACTGTGGTCTGTTGGTGAGGTAGTCGATGGTCCAAGCAGCCAGGTGACAGTCTACTCCCGCTCCTTCAAGCTTCACCCTAAGCAGAGAAGGCTGGATGGTGTTGAAAGCACTGGAGAAGTCAAAGAACATTACCCTCACAGTGCTGCTGGGTTTCTCCAGATGAGTCAGTGATCTGTGCAGCAGGTAGATCACTGCATCATCCACTCCAATGTTCGGTTGGTAGGCGAACTGCAGTGGATCCAGATACTGGCTCACCTGGGGACGGAGGTTCTTGAGGACGATCCTCTCCATGGTCTTCATCAGGTGAGAAGTGAGGGCCACAGGTCTGAAGTGGTTAGGCTCCCTGGGGTTCCTGGTCTTAGAGACAGGAACCAGGCAGGAAGTCTTCCATAACAGAGGAACCCTCTCCAGACTCAGGCTCAGGTTAAAGATGTGCAGCAGCACCTGACAGAGCTGGTCTGCACAGTCTCTAAGGAGTCTGGAGCTGATTCCATCAGGACCTGCAGCTTTCCTGGTCTTGATCTTTTTAGCATGACACTTTACACCACAGAGTTTTAAACCAGTAAAATGTTGTGCAAAACGTTGTGGCTATTAAATAATCAGACTTGGCTTATGTTACTTGAACCACAACATGTATGTGCCAAAGCTATGTAGTATGTATGACCAATGGGCCGCATAAACTACCCTTAAAGTTTCAAAGTGCATGAATTAATTGAAACTGAATTGCAGCATTAGTCTCAGTATGTCGTCGCAGTCGCAGCCTTTGACATCTTCAGATTGTTTTGAAATCCAGTTTCATTTTAAAATTGATGGATTGCCCTACTTTGCCTTTAGTAGATGTGTACATAGACAACTGTTAGTATTATGTAAACAGTTTATTTCCATGTGCTCATATTAGCCCGAAGACAGTTTGACAGTGGGTTTAACTGAACTATTTGAGTTGGTTTTTTCTAGTTTTGCAAGATTTTCATCAAAAATCTACCATCTAACATTTCTGTTTACCCTCTCGTCTCTTATCAAAATAGTGTTATTGCACGTTTGGGCTAAATCGTTGAGTTTGCAGCAGCTTGGATTTTCCTAGCGGCTCTGTGGTCCTGCAGATGTGCACATTCCCTCACCTCGTGAAAACGCACACATATATTTGGTGGTTTCTTTGCAGTCCTCCTGGCACTGAGCCATGTGCAATATAACCAGGAAACATAAAGCCGGACCCTCCCCTGTCTGACTGTCTGATGTTGCAGACTGGCTTTACTCTGCTGCTCAGTATACATGAAGAGAAAAGGGGTTAATGAAAGAAAAGGAAGGCTCTTCTAGTCCCGACATTATCACCGCTGCCCTTGTCCCTCATTCACAGGCAGACAAAACAGACACAATACAAGGTCAGACAAGACAGACATGCACACTTTCTTGTTATCAGGATTAACTGAAGACAAGTGAGACCTGAGGCGGCTCTGGCGTTTATTTTCAATGAATAAATAAGTAAAGGAAGGGCTGAGATAATTACCCCAGAACAAAAGACCACAAAGTCATATTTTAACTGCCAGTCTGTAAATAAAGCCATTGAACACGACACAGATCCTGGGCGATGGCTATAAAATAATAAACCGCGCACACTAAAATGACCTTTCTTTAGACATCATTTGGGCTTTAGTTAGATCAACAAATTTCCACTAAAACTGGAGTACCAGTAAACACATGCACACAAACCTGCATTATACACCGACCTCAACCGATTGTGAACATGCATACATATGTAAATGCACGTCAGCGTGAGTGTGTGTGTGTGTGTGTGTCATTTACTGGTCCAGCACTCAATTGTACTGCAGAGGTTTTGACGTAGTTGGTGGTTTTTCTGTTCCACAGTAGTTAGAGCTGAGAGGGGGAGGAGGGTGCAGAGAGACGCCTCTATCTCCCAAACACAGAGCTTTTCATTATTCTGCAGAAACAGCTGATAGGTTCTGATTTAAGAACTATTATTTTGCATGAATATCTCGGTCATATTAAGCTGCCACTGCCTAAGGCTTAAATATAGTCGATGCACTTTTTCTTTTCTCTTTGCCGAAGTCGCGAGAAGCAGAGAATGGATCCTTGTGTGATTCTAAAAAGTATCAGACCAGTACTTTTTATTGCTATACTGGTTTTTAATATGACTTGCTGCCATATTAGCTTAACACGAGATTTACCGAAGAAGACTAATCAGTAACATGACCGACAAACAACTAACTGAAGAGTACAAATGTTGTAAGACACGTGTTCAGATGTGTTGCAGTACTGACAATAATATCACTGTGTTTGCAGGTCTATTTAAAGGCTCCTATGATCTTGAATGGCGTCTGTGTGATCTGGAGAGGCTGGATCGACCTGCAGAGGCTGGACGGGATGGGATATCTGGAGTATGATGATGAGAGGGCGCAGGTACCACACATCCTCTTTTTTTGCAGCATGAAATCGATATTGTACTTTTTTTATTGCCCTCATTCATTTGTCATAACCTTGGGGTTTCTTCATCTTGCAACAAAACAAAAACAAAAACAGAAACTGTGTGTTTTTGTGCAGCACGAGGACGCTTTGGCTCAGGCGGCGTTCGAAGAGGCTCGACGCAGAACCAGAGACTTTGAGGACAGAGATCGATCACACAGAGAGGATCTGGAGGTGAGAGGGCAGGGGCTGTTGTTTTCTATAACACTGCTCAATTGATGTTGGCCCACCATCTCTATGAAGATGGGACTGTTACTGGACAGTAAAGCTCACAAATCTGCTGCTTTACTAAACTTATTTTAACTTTGCGAAGCCAGTCCAAAGTCATTCTGGTGTCTCAACCAGTACAATTCTGCATGTAAAATATGACTTAAAGGCTGATAATGTGACTCCCACTAGAATAAAGGCCAATTCCTGCTTTCCATATTCGAAAGGGTATGCATGATGTACATTTTGTGATCTGACCACGTCATTTGCAGACGTCCACGTGCATGACTCTACATAATACAAGCATGCTGACTGCTCAGGTGCAAGGAAAATGCAAACTGTACTCCAAACAAATGCTTGTAATGATTTTCCATCATCTGCACCTTTGAAATTCATCATTAAAAGAGTTGTAATTGGAGTAGTCGCTGCAGGATTTGGGAGGTTCTTTTATTTGTAGCTTTTGACTTTTGATTAACGGTGCATAAATGCAGCAAGAAGTTCTAAATTCTCCAGATACCCCGTGTTATGTTTGCCCATCGTGTTCGGTGCACCTTGGGAATAATCTGTCTCTGTAGCCAAATCTGTAACTGCCTTTTGTAACCTGTAAAAAGCACAAAGTCACAGCCATGCATTCAGACACATTCATGAGATTCATGCATGTTTTTATGTTTGCAATATGAGGGACAATGCAGTAATTTGCAGTAGTCCAATATGCATCTTATACTACTAACTGAACCGGGAATCCGCTCTTGACTCTCCGCTCTAGCCTTTCAAAGACAGCATTGGTCTGCACCTAGACATGTGGAAAACTTGAAATGGCCTTAATTCTTTTTACTTCAAGTATGTTGCACCTCTGATTACAACTCATTGACAAGTGTAGTAAATTTCTGCATGTAACTCTACCGAACAGTGAGGATTCAGTAGTGTAACGAACACATCATGAGTACCTCAACATTTCATTTATTTGACATTTACAGAAGCCCCAAGCATGAATTTTGTCTTCGTAAATTGGGAGCAAAGACCAAACAGCCTTCAGCACATTTCCCCAGTCAAGTTGTAGTCAATTCTATTTTGTTTTTAATTTTCAACTTTGTGGGCTGGCTTTGCAAGACTACACATAACCAACAGCATCACCAACACAGCTCACTTGTAGTACAGTTTGTTGCTTGCAGCTCATTTTTAAAAAATGGCTCTTGAAAATGTGAAAAGCAAAATTTAGCATATTCTTAGTTTTCGACATCAACTGAAATGTGTTACAGATGCTTCGAGATTCAGGTAAATTACAGATTTTTTAGCTAAAAAGTAGAAATATTTGCCAAAATCTCATAATGGCGATAGAATATATTGTATTAAAGCTACAGTAAGCAATTTCTATTATGTCTTTGTTTGCTTAGTGCTTGGGGTGGCTTAGGGTTGTGTGATGTGTGCTTGTGTGCTTTATTTATTTACTTTTTATTGTTGTTTGAAAAGCATTTCTACAGTTTGAATCATAGGTTTAGTGCATGATCAGTTTGACAATAAATCTAATCTGATAATTGATTTGATTTGATATTATTGAATGAATGATTGCCAGGTGTCCCAAAAGCCTCTGAAGGGAAAGCAGTTTACTCACTTTGTGCGATATGTCACTGGATAATGACTGAAAGCTAACTGATGCAAGCTTGTTATATCAGTGTTAAATTTGACAAAATTATCCTAACATACAATAATTCCTCAATTTGACTTAATAGAAGCTCTTGAATTGCACGCAGTCTAGAAAATTTGTGTTTTTTTGCCGTGTCTTATATATCATTTTGAATTCATATGCTGTAAGTATGGCTTTTAAAAGCGTCCCAAATGCATTTTAATTACTTGAGACAAACTAACTTTCCCAGCAAGGCTTTGGGGAGATCAGTGGCATCCTTCCTAAGTTGACGCCCTCCGAATGAACCCCAAATTGTTTATTTTTTTAGGACCCTGTGGTTTCTAAAATCTGGGACTGATGACACACAGACAGACATCCAGCAGAAAAGAACAGGGTCTGTGTCCTTCATTTCTCACCATCTATCACACTGTCATGCACTAAACCACCCTGTGTGTGTGTGCATGGGTGTGTGCGTCCACCTGTGTCATTTACGTGTGTGCATTCTCATGTTTGTGTGTGTTTGTTCGTGTCTGCGTGCGTGTGTGTGTTCGTAAAAGTGCATGCATTTCTAATGAATTTTATGACTGTAAAATATGCTTGTTTATTGCCTGTGTGGTGTGAGAGACGGAATGAGCGGAAGATGTTGCCGTTTTATAAGTAGCTTGCATAGCGACACACACACAGACGCACCAAAAACAAGATCTACCACAGCTTGGCAGCATGTGGCCCTGCAAAAATAAGAGAGAAAAGAAACGGCAGGAACTTAGCACATTATGTGACGAAAGAAAGAAAGAAAGTCATTCATCAAGCATCATCTTTCATCTGACTGATCTCATGTTTCTTCCCTGAGGCTCTAGCAGAAAAAGAAAACCTTGTGTCTCCTGCTGAATCAATATAAGTACCATCACTAATCCCCTAAAGCACAAGTTGTGTCTTAAACAGCATTAGATTTGGTACTAAAAATTCCCATTTCACGTCAAAGAAGTTTAACTGTATCCAAGTTAAGATTTTGTTCTGGTGTCATAATGGAGCGAACATTCTTCAACTTCCATTTGTAGGTTATCAGTACAGATGTACAGTCAGATAAAAGTTCTGTCATAGAGTTTACACAAAAGACAAGTCACTGAAATAGTTCAACATTCTGATAAATAAAATTTTTTCACAAGAGGTAGATGAGAAAACAGTTTCCTTCCTCACATCAGTGTGTGAAGCCTCTGTACTTAGCTTAATGTGAGCTTAGCTTAGCACAACTGGGGAAACTGCTAGCCTGGAAGAAATTTAAAGAAAATGTACCATCTCCTCTAGAGCCCAGTATTTAACATGGAACATGATGTCTCAGATGTTTTATTTGTACACAGGCAGCAATGTAAAACCAGCGAGTAGTAGTTTTAAACCTAACTTCTTGGCAGCAAGACAACTGTCAAAACACAGAACATTGTATTTCATGAGTTTTATAGGTGTTTAAATCAGCAATAACAGATAGTTTCAGTAACTTGTGGGCAGAAGAAATAAGTTGTGACTCTTTTCGAGTTGTGTTTCTGGCCACCATGCTAGTATTGTGTTACTGTAAATCCCATACAGACTCTCTTTTTTTTCTGTTTTTGGTCTCCACCAGCACCACCAATAGCTTTTACTGCTAAATGTTGCATTATGTTAACCAGCTAGTTGTGTATCTTTAGTGTGGCACTGAGTGTAGTAGGTTTTTAAGAGTCAAATCTTATGCCTGCTGCAACCAAAAAAGCTAAAAAAAAAAAAAAAAAAGAAAGAATGAAGAAATCAATGAAATTAAAACACCAACCGCTAAAATATGCTAATGAAACTTTTAAAAAAGTTCTATAAAGTTAACAGGAGCTGCAGATTCAGGAGGTATCATTTCAAGTGACCCATTTCACATTTCCATTGGACACATCGTCATGAAAAAAGTGAATTCATGACCATTTTAGTAAGTCAGTATGAGAGTATTTTCAGTTGTCTTAGATAAGTAACAAGAAGATGACTAAAAATAAAGTTTAAAATGACATCTGAAAGCTTTCAAGCAACAAATAAATAAAAAACAAGCAGAAAAAACATGATTTTGGCTCATGAGGAACTGTAGCACATGTGCTTCCTTGTTTTTTACTGAAATTTGCAGTATGTCCCTGAAAAGGTTAGTTTTACTCTCTTCTACTACTGTCTTTTTAACTTTGTGATGAGTGCCCAGAGTAAGGGCTTTTTTCTGCAAAGTAGACACAGTTTTATTGAAAAGTTTTAATCAATCTGCACATTTTAGGATGGATAACTCGGCAACAATAAATTAATAAATGTCCGACAAATTCATGTTTTTAGTTTTAGATTTATAAACTGACATCTTGGAGTTGCTGTTAAAACGTGAACACAGTATTTCCGGCTTTTCCAAAGCTTTAAAGGCTCAACTTTGTTCCATTACTTGCTCATTATGCTGTTATCTCTGTGCCCTGCAGTCGTGACGTCCGTAGAGTGTGGGTCTACTGCAGAGGATTAGCAGAGGGAAAATAGTCTAATGTTGGATGTGGGAGAATGTAGATGAAGTTTATTTATGAGTATAATTATTCTGAAAAAATACTCCCATTGTGTTGCAGATGATAAGACAAACTGCTTCAGTGCTTGTTTCATAACTCAGCCTTCATACGAACAGAGTTTTAGAGTTTGTAGAGTCGGTGGAAACAACAGTGGGATGCCTGCAGATCTGCTCGGAGCTCTTTTTTTCTTTGGGTGTGACTGACGAGTGTTGCTGAATTGCTGCACAGATTCAGCCTCTGCATTTCTGTGGTCTGGACTCCACCTCTCCATCTGTGTCTCCCTCGTCTGCGACTCTGGGTGATCTAGTTATCTTACTGTATGAAATTCAAACGCAAAGCTTAGTCTTTTTGATCAAATAGAAGAGAAGGACGGGAAGGGAAGCTAATTTGTGTTCTTTTTAGGTCTGTACGTGAGGGAATGGATCATGCAGATACACTGAAGGCGGCATTTCAGTATCATTTACATATCAAGTGGATATAAAGAGCTTTGGCTGACATTTGATACATATAGAGTTGTCTGCAATGTTCAGATTTTCAGGCCAAAAACACAACATCTGTGCAACAAAACTGAAGCGATAATAAGAAATACTTTTAAAGGTTATATGTTATTAAATCATCCCATTTACATTCACTGCTGCGATGAGTGCTAAATGATCAGTAAAGATTACAGTTCAAAATGCTGTTGGGATATTTTCCAATTTTTCAGCTCAGGTGCTCACTGAATATAAAGCCATTTCCCTCCTAATTCCTACAGCTTCGTCATTTTGGCAGCTACAACATTTTTCATCCAAAAGCAGCGATATTCCAGTCATTCAAGGTCAGAAGGCGCCTGTCCAAGTGATGGATGGCGAAGCTATAGATTGAGAAGAAATGTGCCTTTTAACTCCACACACACACACACACACACACACACACACACACACACACACACACACACACACACACATGCGCACACTCCAAGTGCTCAGCAGAAAGATGTTTGGTGGTGAATGATGAGCTGGCACTGAAAGCATTAATATATCATTAGTATTGATCGCCATCAGACCCCCTGCTTTGACTCACACACACAGACACACACAAATTCACAAACGGTGTACATTCACATATGTGCACAAACTCGCAGATGCAGCAAATCTGCTGAGAGTTCGTCAAGAAACACACACACACACACACACACACACACACACACACACACACACACACACACACACACACACACACACACACACACACACACACACACACACACACACACTTCGCCAGTATTGAGTTGTGGTTAAGCAGCCTATAGTGGGCCAACAGGCTTCCATCTGTGTGTGGATCAATACAGAAAAGCTCTCCGGCCCTCGTGATTAGCAAAGACCACTCCCTTCTAGAAAGACAAACACTGCACTCGAGCTCTCTGTGTCAGATTTACATCTTGTTCATGTGCACCGTCTCAGTGGCTTTTTGAGTTGAGTTGACAGAAGCTGGCTTTCTGACTTTTCACGTGTAATTAATCCAGCTCTGTCTGTCAAAAATCACATTCCTGGATGGATAAAAAACAATGTCACTTATGTTTTGAAGGAAGATTTTCTCTGATTACTTTTTTTTGTGTGCCAAAAAAAGTTTCTAATCAATCTATCTTTGCAATTAATTTTATTGCTTGACTGTCACATCTTTTGAGGAGATCCAATCCTATATTAGGGTGGAACTTTGAACCCTTTTTAACCTTTAACAAGGCTTATTTTCACCCAGTGCATACACTACTGTTCAAAAGTCGGGGTCACCCAGGCAATTTCATGTTTTCCACAAAAACTCACACTTTTATTCATGTGCTAACATAATTGCACAAGGGTTTTCTATTCATCAATTAGCCTTTCAACACAACTA
Organism: Amphiprion ocellaris; assembly: GCF_022539595.1. Classification (NCBI taxonomy): domain Eukaryota; kingdom Metazoa; phylum Chordata; class Actinopteri; family Pomacentridae; genus Amphiprion; species Amphiprion ocellaris. The sequence continues at coordinate 32,459,249 of NC_072768.1, forward strand.
GCTAACACAATGTAGCATTAGAACACTATGTAGATATTCCATTAAAAATCAGCCGTTTCCAGCTAGAATAGTCATTTGCATTAATAATGTCTAGACGGTATTTCTGATTAATTTAATGTTATCTTCATTGAAAAGAACTGCTTCTCTTTCAAAATAAAGACATTTCTATCTGACCCCAAACTGCTGAATGGTAGTATGTTACTAACGAAGCAGTTTTGTCACCAAAACCAACCAACCGATAAGTAAAAATGAAACTAAGAATATAAATAAAAGTGCTGCTGTGTTAAAGTCCTGTTGCAGGCTCACACCTCCAGCCTCTTCATGCAGATTTTGTGGGTTTTTAATATGTTGTATTCTAAATTTCATTGAGATAATAGGTTTCTTCTACACTTTAGCTGTGTGGGAATGTATTTTTTTTTTTGAGAGACAGGGTTAAATTAATTAGATTGTTTACTGCTGAATATCATTGCAGTAATTGCTGGTGAGAACTGTTCATGTTTTTAGTTTCTTGTGATATTTTAGAAGAGAATAGAAGATTTATTGTCACTCCACAGTGAGATGCAACGAAGCTTTGTTTGGCAGCAGTCTCCAACAGCAGGTACATATCTAATATGTAATGTGCAACAAAAGATATTAAAAACAGTGTGTATAAATGAATGTATATAAAAATCTAAGGTGCAGATACAAAATGTACAGAGTTCATGAAAAGTGCAAAAGAGCAGTTGTTGTATTTTCATGCACTGACAAGTGAAGATGTTTAAAGTCTATGAATGATAAAGAAATAAACAGCTCTGATTAGACCAAGGTTGTCGAGGTAAGCGATTGGCAAAATGTCCTTGGAAAGCAAAATAACCTGAAGTCCAAAATGGACTCATTTAGCAGGACAGTGGGGGGGGAATGGAGACACTTATGGAGCAATCTTGTCAATAGAAATACCAAACTATAAAGTATAAACCCCCCCACTGTCCTGCTATATTTAAAATTTCTTTCAACTTTAAAAACATGGCATGGCAGAAAAAAGTTACATCAGTTTGTTGTCTAGTGGTTTTATATTTCTGCAAAATCCTGTATTACATTTAAATGTTAGATTACATTCAGTAGTAGCGTTTTCAAACATCCATTGAGAAGTTTTTAAAATGCACTTTCTAGCAGTAATCGCTCATGTTTACTGCAGAGTGGTGTGAACATGTGTAAACCTGCAGTGACAGACTTTTTTGGCAACTTGCACAGTTGCATTTAGAAAACAGTTGTCTATTTGCATATTCAGCAGTTGTGTTACAGTTTTAGCAGTTTTTTCCCAGATGTTTTTCTGTCAACCTGATGAATATAAGTCCGATATTAGCTGCTGAATTCTGCACTACGTTCACCAGCTGCTCGCAGACATATTCTGTGTGCCGTTTGTTCTTGGACAAGTAATGTAAAAGAAGCTTTATTCAGCCTTTCTCACTAAAAACAGCAGCATGCAGTTTAGCAGTGAGAGCTGAAATAGTAAAATAAAGTAGCAGAGGGAGAAAAACAGGCTGTAAAGCTGAGTTTTTGCAGGTTCTAGTGAGAATTCTCTTGTGAATTATAGAACAAGTAGTTATGTTATCATTTGTTGAAGAGCCCATATTTTGTGTTCTGTTTTTTAAATTGGTTTTAGCATGTTATATAGCTTCTCCATGCATATTGTAGATCTGCAAACTTAAAAAGCCAAACATAAAAGTATGTAAACCTATTCTGGTAGATCCAAAATATAAAATTATGAGCTTAGAATTGTGCAAAAATATGGATCTTTAAATCTGTAATACTGATTATTTTAGTGTGGCTTTATGCTTTTGTATCCAAATCACTTAGTTAATGCTTAAGAAAGATTGTCATAATAGTCTTTGGCCTATAATATGCTTTTTTAGTTTGTTTTTGCCTTTCTTTTAGCATGTTATATAGCTTTTTGTGTATATTGTATACCTGCTAACTTATAAACCCGAGCATATAAGCATGTAAACTTGTTCTGGAAGACCCAAACTATAAAATTTTGAGCTTAGAAATGTGCAAAATATGGGCCCTTTAATACAAAATACTGATTATTGCTGTGTACTTTTATGCTTTGGCATCAAAATCACTTAGTAAATACTTAAGAAAGATTGTCACAATGATTAGAAAGTCAGTTTTCTTTCTCTACAGTCTTTGGCCCATATTATACTTTTGGGTGTTTCAATTTGTTTTAAGATATTAAAGCATTTTTTGGTTTTCCTTTTGTTTGAGCATGTTATATAGCTTTTTTTTGCATATTACAGGTCATCAAACATCAAGCATGTAAACCTAGTAGTTTTATGCTTTAGCATCTAAATCACTTCTTTAATGCTGAAGAAAGATTGCCATAATATTATTTGGCACATATTATGCTTTTTGTGTTTGCTTTTGCCTTTCTTTTATCATGTTTAATAGCTTTTTTGTGCATATTATAGGTCATCAAATGTGTAAACCCAAACATAAAAGTATGTAAACCTCATCTAGTAGCCTATAAAATACAATTATGAACATAGAAATGTGCAAAATATGGGTCTTTTCAGATAAAATACAGATTATTTTTTGTAGTTTTATGCTTTGACATCTCAATCACTTAGTCAATGCTTAAGAAAGATTGTCATATTATTTGGCACATATTATGCTTTTTTGTGTTTGTTTTTGCCTTTCTTTAGCATGTTTTATGGCTTTTTGTGACTATTATAGGTCATTAAACTTAGAAACCCAAACATAAAAGCCTGTAAGCCTCATCTAGTAGCCCAAAAGATACAATTATGAACATAGAAATGTGCAAAATATGGGCCTTTTCATATAAAATAATGATTATTTTAGTGTGGCTGTGTGCTCTGGCATCTAAATCAGTTAATTAATGCTTAAGAAACATTGTCATAATAATCTTTGGCCAATTTTATGTTTATTTTAATTCATTTTTTGCCTTTCTTTTAACATGTTCTATAGCTTTTTTGTGCATATTATAGGTCAAACAAACATAAACCTCATCTAGTAACCCCAGAAATACAACTCTGAAAGTAGAAATGTGCCAAATCTGGACGTTTCAATACAAAATACTGATTATTTTGGTGTAGCTTTCAGGTTTGGTATGTAAATTACCTAATTAATCGAGAAAATGTTTGCAATGTTTGCAATAGTTTTTGGCCTTAAAGTTGAACACTACATTAGAATCAGACTATTCCTTGGATGGACACTGAACGCTGCTGCAGAATCCAGGTCCAGTATGAACATTTCTGGGCAGACTGATGACACACACATAGGCACAGATGGCACCGTGCTGAACAATGAACTCCACCAGAATCATTCTAATCGGGCCACACATGAATATTTGATGGCAGCAGTTCTGATTAAACAACAGAAAGCTCTGCAGAGGACGACTGGCAGAAAGTGGAGTCAGTCTGGCTGTGAGGAGTCAAAACGGTAGCATGACATACTGTATGTGCGTGTGCATGTGACTGCGTGTATGTTGCTATTATGGTGAGTCACTGAGATGACACAAACTACATTCCACTTGTGCTAAGCAACCCCTTTACTATCTCTGTCTGCATTTCTGTCTGCTCTGCTCTCTGCTTCACCTCTCCTCGCACTTTCTCACCTCTCCCTCACCCGAGCCCGTCTAAATTCCCTCGGCTATCGCTTAAGTGTAAACATATAACCACAGGTATTTTTTTTTTTACAGCAGGAGAAGGTCACGCCACTGCATCGCAAACGCACTGCAGCCGGTCACGGAATATTTTTAAGAGTCTTGTCATGCTGAGTGCTTCTATTGGTGACCTAATGATCAGCTTTGTTTGTGTGTTTATCTGTGTCAGACAGCCCTGCATGTCAGCCAGTCTGTCCGTCCGTCTGTCTGCGTCTCTGCCCGTCTGTCTGCCAGCCACCTTGACTAAAATGTATTAACAGCAGCACAGATCTGGGTTGTTATGAAGCTCTCTGGCGACCTCTAGTGACAGTTTGAGGGGCTTCAACTCGTCAAAATCAAGTATCTGCAGCTGTAAACATATAATAAATGGTTTATAAAACACTCTGATTCCTAAGAAGCACTTTGCTGTGGCACGTTTAAGTGTTTTGTCATCAATTTTAACTGAGCTGAAGCATTCACAATGTGATAAACAGTAGAAGCTTTGAAACTAAAACTAAATTTGGTCCTAACAATTGTTTGTCCCCTGTAGTTTTAACACACATATAAACAGCTTTTTACCCGCTCTCCATGTCTCAACTGTTATGGATACAACAAAACTGAACTTAGTTGGCTCCAGTGGATTTTTAAAAACTAATAGGCTGGGATTTAAGTCCTTACTATGGGACATTCGCTTTAATTAATCCTTCCATGTGTCCTAAAATCTCCATCTCCAGGCTTCTAAGTCCTAATACACCATAATTAGAGTGAATGTTTCATATATTAAACGGCTCCTGCAGAGTCACAGAAGGTATTCTGCATCTGTCTTTATAGGCAAATTCCTTGCAACAACTAAACTTCATGTGCAAAATCCCTTTATACCCAAAGCAGTGAATAAATGTGTATTTTAATTCTTTATGTATTTATAAACCCTTGATAAATGCAAATCAAACCTATGTGTCCTTCATGTCTGATAGGGGTTTCTGTTTTGTACACATAAAGACTGTTTATACTGTACATGAACAAATAATACAGCAATAAAAGGCAGGCTAAAAAGTGTTCCTAAATTATTTATTACGTGTATAATGGACAATTCACAGAGGGAGTTATCGTTGGTAACAAATACTAAATACTTCTAATACTAATAAAAAAGATAAAACCACATCAGCCCTTTGATGACAGTGCATTTTACAATAATATTAGTAATAATAATACTATAAAGTTGATTTATGTAGAGTGTTTAGACTGCTTAGAAAGCATTTTAGATAAAACAATATATAAAGTTGCATGAATAAAATGAGAAACCACTGAAACTGTATCTGAAACATTGTATGATGTCGAGCATGAAAGACATTATTACGTGCTAACTGACAGCAGTGAATTTTAAGAAATGATTTTTGAAATTATAATGATTTACTTCACTGAACACCTTTGCATTTGACTGACGCAAAAAAAAATATATAAAAATCCTATTATGTCTGCACTGCCTGTAGACACCATGGTCCTATTATCACACTTGAATTTGTTTTATGGCTCTTATCCAGGTTGTTTTCTCCTGACTAGATCCTTGCTTGTGTTGTATCTACTCTCACTGTACATCGCTTTGGATAAAAGCGTCTGCTAAAAGAAATTGTAGAATTTCATTAATCTCAGACAGCTTATTCCAAACCTTAGGTGCCTGGACAGCAAAGACAAAATCCACACTAACCAGCCAGCAGCTTCTAATGTCAGGACCTCAGTCTGTCGATGTGATATCAAATTTACCTAATAAGTTTAGATATTGCGGTCAAGAACCAGCAGTATTATTTATGTTATAAATTTACCTGACAAGATTAAATATTAAGGTTTTGAGCTGCCAGTGTAGTGATGATAAAAATGCAACAATATGTACTTTTTCTGGTTGTAGTTATTAAGTGCAGGAGCTACATTTTGTACGACCAGGTGAATGATTTCTGGCCTGTTAAAGCATTGTTGTATTAGTTTAGTTACATGGAGACCAAAGCATCCATCCATCCACCTATGGACAATTTAGAATTACCAATTAACTGCAGCATGTTTTTAGACTGTGGGAGGAAGCCGGAGACAGCCCACGCATGTACAGACTGAACATGTACTCCATGTAGAATGATCAGGCCGGGACGTGAACCAGGGATCTTCTACCTGTAAGGTGAAAGTGCTCACCACGAAGCCACTGTGCAGCCCAGCTAAAACCATGTAAAACAATTTATACATGCTGGTTGAATTAAGGAGGACCGGTTCAACTTGTTAATGTGACATTCAGAGTTGAGACTGAAAGAAAAAGGGTGTTATGAACCATTATTAGCTGTTTGTGTGCTGCTACAAAGCAAGATTTCAATATGTTTATTATATAGTGTCGTAAAATTGGGAGGTGTTTCAAATATATCTTCACACGTGTTGATATTTGAACGACTGTACTTAATTTTTTGTCTTTTCTCTTGCTTTCTTCCTGCTTCCACCTCTCTCTACATCCCTCCCATCCTCCTCTTTCATCCTCCCATCCCTCTCTCTCCCCAGTCCAGACGACAGCAGGACCCCAGCCCTGGCTCAAACATGGCCAACGCTGACGTGGAACACAAGATGCGCTGAGGAGGACGAGCACGAGGAAGGATCAAGAGTAGAAAAAAGAAAAAACAGAGCCAGCAGGCCATTCACTCTCAACTCAATCAACGGAAAAAGCAAAGTGAATCCGCAATTGTAGACCAATTGTTCCCCATTACTTCCTAACAGGTTTGATATGATCATTTCCATATGCCAAACTTCTTCTTTTTTCAATATTTGAATGTAGAAAAAAAACAAACTTCGTGAATTGATTGAGTTGAAAGTGAATAGAAGCTGCAGAAAAAGAAGGACAAAAAAGACCTGGACAAAAAGTAGACAGATATATGTAAAGCAGCATGATTTTTTTCTATGTGTAGAGTTGGAGTTTTTTTGAGTCAAATGCCAGTTTTCATATATATAAAGGAAAGATTGAGTCATTAATATTCAAAAGTGTTGACATTTTTTGTCCAGGTCTAAAAGGATTTGATGGCTAGGGGGTAGTTTCAAGTACCAAAATATATATTCTATTAATACAAGATGTTGAAAATAGAGGGAGAGGGGTTGTAAAGGGGGTGTAGATGTCACTTATGGGGTGAGGAGGGTGAGGAGGAGAGGCAGAAGGAGCAGAGAAACGAGAGAGATCGTTGTGGCTCAGGGTCACGGTCAGGGCTTAGCAGCAGAGCATGCATCAAAAGTGAAGTGTTGACAGTTTGTGGGGGGGAAAAAAGAAGAATTCTGCATTGTTCAGTGCTGTGCAACGCTTCACATCTGCTAACGTGCTCTTTGCTAACCCCTGCTACACCTAGCTCACCTCCTAAAGCCTGCTGTTTTCTGAGACCAAAGTTCACTTTGCTGGAGAGGGGAGGGAGGGAAAAACTTTAGTTGCATTTATAAGACAAAAGCACCCGGAGAGGATATTTCATCAGGTTATAGGGTTGAGATGTGTTTGCTGTACTTCGAATTTTAATTCACCCGCTACAGTAGAATCACAGGTTATGTAGCAACAAAGACGAGACATTAAACAAAGAGAGAAGCGCTGCAAAATCTTTGGCTCTGGAAGGGGGAATAATGTGGTGTCTTAGTGGGGGCCTTTATTCAGATGTCCATTGTCTTCCTTGGGGTTTTGCACTATGTGAAACAATCAGTCTTGGATTTTTCTTCATATGCATGAAACCAAACGCAGGCCTACCTATGTTCTTTGTTGCTCCCTATGCAGCCTATTTATCACCAGAGCACTCTTTACAGCACTTTGATGAGGAATAACTGGGTTTAATCAAAGCTGTGGGTTCCCAAACAGCAGCAAGCTTGCAAATGCAATGCTTTTATGTCCTAACAGGACATTTCCATCTTTTAATTTATTCCTGATGTCAATTTGAGGATGCATTTGAGGACACAAAATACCAGTAAAGTTGCCTTTTGTGTCTGTAAACATCTGAACAAAAAAATCAAGTGTTCTTTATCTTTGAAGAGGTAATCGCAACAGAAAAACCATGTCTCTACATTTGGAGATTTTTAATTTTTACATCTTCCTTAGTAGGAAAATATGTTATATAAGATAACATCAGTGGGGAAATTTGCAGTGTTACAGCAGGAAAAATGGCGCAAACATTGAAGGAATGTAGTACAAAAACAAAAAAATACACCAAAATATGCATAAAGTACTAGTTCTAAAAAAATAACTGTATCCCACTTCATAAGCTAAATAACACATTTTAAAACCATTAAATGTTCCGATAAATACATGATTGCAAAGGTGAAAACAAGAATTTTGGTTTCTTAGCTTGTAAAAAGCTAATACTTTGGAGATCCATAGACAGCAAACGCATCTTCCAAACTGTTTAAATGGAAATCAGCCAGTGTACAAGGACACAAACTAAAAAGAAATGTTTGTATCACTCTAAACATTAATAATTGATCATCTCATCTCATCTCTATGGCACAGATCCAGTTTAGTTACAGAATCCATCCATCGATGACCCAGCTGTTCCTCATCTTAAAGGGTTGTAAACCGACTATTCCCTGTCCTGTTACAGCACTAGTGTAATGAAATGGTATGTTTTGTTTGTTTTGTTGCCTTTTCATTTTGTTTGTGTGAAAGTCATGATGTTTACTTTTTATATTACTTCTTCACTCCTGTACATGTATTCGTTTTGTTCATCTTTGGGCTTCCTTATGAACCAGTAGCAGCAGCAGTGGTTAGGCTTTATTTTATGAGAAATGCAAAAATGTCTCCAGAAATTTGGGAGGTTTCTCGGACTCTTGATGCTTTTATTTTTCATGTGTTCTTTTATTAATGTTGTTTCTAAGTTTTTTGTTGTTTTTTTTTTTTTTTTTTTTTTTTTTTAGGAAATCCACTTCCTGGGTTATTATTATAAAACACTGAATGTGGATTGACTCCAGCCCTGTTATCAGGCAACATGAATATTTTTATATTTTGCAACTACAAGCTTGTTTCATTTTTCCAGTATGTTTTTCCATTTAGTGCACTCAGCGGTTTTATTATAATTATTATAACCAAGAAAAAATGTTTTTGTTCATGCCTTTCTTTCCGCTCAGTCTGACTTATTAAGAACTGTATGGAGCTAAAATACAAAAACTGATGATTTTTTTTTTTTTACATTGATAGCCATGTGTTTTTAATATTTTACAAGACGTTTTGCCGTAAATAAATGTTGTTGCTAGTTTAAATTAAAATAAAAAGTGAAAAAATAAATGAAAACTCAGATCTTAGGATGCAAACAATCTAAAAGGCTCTTTTCTTAATCAGAATTTTACCAAGGTTTCTTCTAGTTTTCCTGGCAAACTGGAGCCAAATCATCAAGCTCAGGGTGCTACAACAACAAAAAAATCATCCTGACATTCGGATGCAACAAGTGAGGGATTAATTGGGTTAATGTAAGGTCTAACTGGCAACCTGAATGTGTGTTTTTTTCCACAGAAATTTAGGAGAACTTTTCAGATTGTGCTGAGTCAGCTTGCCTTGTGACTTGGTGTTTAATTAGTACAAGAATGTGGAAAGCGTGCTTTCATTTGAGGGACGTTTGAACTGTAAAATGAGGTGGGTTTATGTTGTGCGGGCTCAGTTTGATGTTGTAATGTTGAAAAGTTCAGCTGATGAGCCGTGAAATGGTGTTTAATACTGAGAAAGAGGTGAATAGGTAGAAGGACGGAGGGAGCGTGGAGGTGGTCGTGGCACAAAATCCATGTAACGTTGGTTAAAGCTGTTATACATGTGATGATGTTTCAGTGAGGCTGGATGCAGTGTAAGGAGGCATAAAGTGAAGATTGTGCTACAATTTACGTCTTTGTTGTTGGTTTAGTGGAAATTGACAGAGCATTGGATATAAATCAGTGCAGTAAAATGGCAGGCCAGAAAGTAAGTTAAAGCATTACCACAGGCGGACAATGTGCAAAGCTTTTCAGCCTTAAAATGACTGCAGTTTATATGATAACTGTTGGAAATGTGCTGCAACTCTTGGTCAAAGCTGGAAATATATCTTTAACAGAATGCTCAAGTTAAGTAACATTACCGTGGGTGTGATTGTAAATGACAAACTAAGCCAGATTTTGAAGCTGTAATTAGAAAGTGACCACAGTGTCCCCACTAAACTCACCCAGTGTAAAATTACACCCATTTAAACACCTTAGATGAAGTCCATCCCTCAGTTTTCTTAATGCAGGCATTAAGGCAAACCATAAACCACAAACGTTTTCTTTTTCTTCTTCTTCTTTTTTGTTTTAAACCGAAGCTGTTTATCTTCTTATTTGTTTAAGTTATTTATACTTTAGAACAACTCTGTGATATTTAGTGGCCTGTGCACACTCTTTAAGTTTCTTCCTCTCTATGCGTGTGGTCTGTGTTCCCCTCTGTTTTCAATTTGTCCTCTCGGAGGAAATCTGAAATACGAGATATTCGATTCGAAATGTTGGATGTTTTTTCATAATAAACATGTATTAATTCTTGTATTTATTTCTGTTTTTGTCCTTGAGATGGATCTCCATTAGGCCTTTTTGACTCGACGCAGAACAAAAGGCAAACGTATGACTCATAGCATGAACAAAGGATTCCAATAAGCCATGACAGCACATCAGCTTACACAATCCCCAGACGCTAAAACTGATGCATCAAAATGGAATTTGCCCGACATTTATTTCATTAATTTTTGATTATTTTCAATGTTCAGTCTGCTCAAAGCTAATTTGGATTACTGCTGTCGCCAAATGTACATGGCAATAAAAATTTCATTTACATATCAAATAACACTTTACAGACCAAACAAAGGCATATTTTTGTTGACCTATTAATAAAAAAAACGGATTTAAATATGCATTGAAGGAATAATCCCTTTGAAACCCATTGATATTTGTAAGGTTTATCCAGACAGACATTACAATGTTTCTGTGTATGTTTTTAATGTAATATTTTAATGCTTAATGAAACCTTAATGACCACCATCCTGATAAGGCGATAGTAAAAATCTCACACACATACCATCTTAAATCTGGGATAAAAAAGTAAAACCCATCTGCATGGCTGGATACTTGTGGAGATGTGTGAGAAATATGTTGTTTTGTAATTTCAAATCAAGTTATCTGTTCAACAGATTTAGTCGTTCACAATAAATTCGTTAAGGCCGTCTGCGACTGAACAAAAAAGACGGACGTGTCAATAAGAAGCACTGAAGGACAGAGAGAAAGGAGTGCAGGTTTCATCCCATCAGCAAAGTCTTCATTCTCAGAATGTACAGAATGTACCAGACAGAGGATGAAAAGGAGAGAATAGGTCGTCCCCTCGAGCCAGACGACCCTTTGGGCTGCAAGGGAGGTCAGCAATGAGATTACAGACATCACTGGAAAATACTGGAAAGAGGTCAACAAACTGGACAAAGAAAAGGAGGTGTTAACAGCAGAGCAGCTGAAAGAAGAAGAAGTGACCCGGGGCAGAACTAGAATAATGGAAATCCTAGCAAAAGGACATTATAAGAACTCCTAAGCTTCTAGTGAAGGAGGGAGTAATAAATATGAGTGAGAAGAAATGAAAAACTCAGTCATCCAAACAGCTGCCGAGAGAGAGTTCTCTCAATTTAATTTATTTATATGGCACCAATCCACAACAGAAGTCATCTTAGGGCAAAGAAAGGTAACAAAGAGTCTCCGACAGAACCAGACTCAGGTATGGCAGTCATCTACCTCGACCAGCTGGGGCGAGGGAAGAAGTGAAATAAAAAAGGATAACAGAAACAAACAAATAACACACAAGAGAACAACAAGCACTGGGGAGATTGGTGAGGCCAGTAATCACAGACTGGAAATGTGCTGCTGCAGAGCCAAAAGTACCTGCAGGGAGGACGGAATTCAAACTACGAGAGAAAAAAGACGCTAAGTTAATGACATGCAACGCTGACATATAGATGTGTGGAGAGTAAAAGAAGAGAGGAGAGAAAAACAACCTGACAAAGGGATAGTTCAGGGTCACTTGAGCAAACTTTAACTATAAACTTTATCAAAAAAATGTAATTAGAAAGGTGTCTGGCTCCCAAACCGTGAGCAGCAAATGATAAACAGTGAAGACGCAGGTAAAAGAAAGTTGAAGGGAGCACTCTTGTCAAAAATTGTGCAGTTCTAGGGAGAGTCTGCAAGTCTGTAAATTCAGCTGTAACAATAAACCTTTCCCTGCAAAACTAATAGACGGCACAGTGTTTTAGGATGCAGAAAGCCCTAAAAACAACAGATATTTATACACTGTTGTTTTTAAAGTTAAAAAACAAGTCATTATGATACAGCTTACTATATAAACATTTATAAATTTTGGAAACTGTTCAAAGGTTGTGTGCGTTTTTTAGTTGCTTCCCGATACTAACCTTTGATATTTTAACCATTGCAAAAGTTAGTACTGAATCGAGTCTCTACACCTGTTGACTTATAATATGTTTCACTTTAACCAGAAGCAGCCACATAGGTTTGTTCTCATACTGATAGTTCGACATGATTTACTGCCTTTTCCTGGTATTAAAAGAACAGTTACAAATATAGCCTCAACAAAACTTCAGGTTCAGTGACCGAGCATGAACCGTATTGCCAAGTAGCATTGTGTAACACAAATTTAAAGTTTAGTAGCAGAGTCTGTGTTGCCTCGGAATGCTGTCCATAAAAAAAAATTGAAAAATGTTTCAACAGCTGAAGCTGTAAGTTGTCATTGTTAAATGAAGACGAAAATCTGAGAAAATGTAAAAGGAAAGCAGGTCTGCCTGTAACCATATAGTCATATGACTAGTTGATTTAATTTAATACATTAAGTGCATTGAATTTGTTTTCTAAAGTTCACTTGATAACTTGCATTTTTACATTTACAACTCACAAGATTTATTTTATTTTATTAACTAATTAATTACTTAAAACATAATTAACAGTGTAGAAGTAGCTAAAAGAAAGTTGTAGGAAATCCCCTTGTTCTTGAGAGAGTCTGCAAATTTGCAAATAAAGCTGTAATAACAAACTTCTTACTGATAAAATATTAGACAGTGCTGTTCTTAATGATGCAGAATCCCCTCAAATCAACAGATATTTATACATTATGCTGTATTTAAAAGTTTTAAAAATAAATCTTTATGACACAGCTCATTATATAAATTTATCAACATTTAGACATTTGGGAAACTATTAAAAGGTTGTGTGAGCTACTAAAATGTACAACTTTGATATTTTAACCAGTTCAAAGGTAAATATTGATTTAAATCTGTAAAAGTAAAGCAAGTCTGCCTGGAACCACTGACTATGTGACAAATTTTTTCAGTGTAGTATCTCACGTTTATTGAATTTGTTTTCTTCGATTAAGTCCATTTTACTCAGCTCGTTTCACATCTTCATAACTCATACAATGATTTTGAAAGAATCGATAATTTAGGTGAAATTTAATTAAAAAGCAAATGATTTACAGTGTAGAAGCAGCTAAAACAAGGGGTAGTGAACACCCTTGTTGTCGAAAATTGTGCAGTTCTAGGGAGAGTCTCCAAATTTGCAAATTAGCTGTAATAATAAACCTCTTGCTGACAAAATTTAAAAAAAAATTCTAAGACGAAGAAACTCCCCCAGTCCACATATATCCATGTGCTGTTGTATTATAAATTTTAAAAATGACATTTATAACAGAGCTTATTATATAAAAATCTAAACATTTAGAAATTTTGAGAAATTTGTTTTTAAAATGTCAGCTGACCATGACGTCATCACGTCGCCGAGGACGTGCGGCGAACACAGGAAGTTGAGTTATCAGCTGATCCCGCTGGCTGTTGTTGATGCCCGAAGTTGCTGTTGTTTGGACACTGTGTTGCTCTTATCTGCTCCTGACATTGAGGACTCGTTAACGCCGAGAAAGGGACACGGTGGGCATTTACCGGCCGACGAGTTTATGAGTAACAAGGGACGCGTTTCATCGCGAGGAGTCGGGAATTTGCGCACTAGCGGCAGGTACAGCTAGCTGAGCCTGAACGGAGCGAAGAAAGGGAGAAAAACAGCAAAGACAGCCGACGGCTTGGCGTGCTCTCTTTGTTTGTGTCGTGCCAGTCTGAACCGCTATATTACTTTCCTTTGTCTTGAATTTCGGGATTTTTTTTCCTCGCACATACGTGATTTATATTTATACTTCGTTACCAGTACGCGAACTGGGCAGCTAGCTCGTCTGCTAACGTTAGCTGGTAGCGCACAGAAAACAGTGTTGTTGTCAAGATTTGATGCTTTTGTAACCGCTCGACTGTGACAAATAATAAGACAAAAAGGTATCGGTGAGAGCTGTTGAGTTATTTTCGTGCCTCTGTATTTTTTCAGCCACTGGATCAGGTGCCCTGTTGGTTTGTTGGGACGCAGCACCGCAATGTTCAGTTATTAAGCTGAAGCCTGTTGGAAAACGTTTGTGGCAAGTTTGATTATTACATTTCACTGAATTCAGGTTGTCGTCTTTTTATCCGTATCGATTTTTAAACCACACAAACAAGCAAGGGGTTGATTGACAGCTGGCCTTGTGCGTTTTTAGGTTTGCTGACAGATTGCGTAATTTGTTTGTGTCCAAGCTGTCGGCCAATGCTGGCTAAGTTGTTAAATTGTGATTTAAAACTTGTGTAAGCTTCAGGCAGGTGATATTTTGAATATTTAACACTTTATTATTATTCTCATCTGGTACCGTTTTAATGTCAAGGGCGTATGACATGAGATAAAAAGGAGATTTTTTTTTTTTTTTTACTGTAACCCATAGACTGAGTAGCTGTTTGATGCTCACACTCATGACTTTGGCAGAATTTGGACAGTAAGTAGACAGAGTTATGAATTAAGGCAGCCATCTGGAATTATAGCTAGACAGTGCTGTGAGCAGGGACAGACAAGCAGGGAGAGAGAGGGTCCCTCAGAGGGTCCCATTGTGTCTTGAGGTGAGGTGAGCTGACCCCCACTACTTGCCAATGCTGGATCTGGAGGTGGTGCCTGAGAGATCACTAGGAAATGAGCAATGGGAATTCGCCTTAGGTGGGTATTAAACAGCATTTTGTGTAAACATAACTCATTAACATGGATAACAATGAGCATGTCATAAATATTAGGAGCCACATTTGAACTATCCTTATTTAAATGTTCATTTTAGTCAAGCCTGTATAAGAAACACATTCATGTGTGTGCATGCGTATTCTTCAGGGATGCCATTTTCCCAGGCCATCTCTATCCTTCAGAAACACTGCCGCATCATCAAAAATGTCCAGGTGCTATACAGTGAACAGGTAAGATGTCCAAGTATCCGTTTTTATTACGAGCTCTCTATCACGCACTCATAACCACAGAAAACGTTAATCAACTTTCATAAGAATCCTGTTTTAGGCAGAAGTGCAGGTTTTTGAGGCTTTCCTGTGCAACAAAAGTAAATCTAGTTGTTTTTGTATCCCATTTGTATCCATTTTTCCATAATTTTCAGTTAAATTACTGTTTATTAGCTTATAACCGGTACGGCCTTTATGGCAAGTATTTTCGCTATGTTATGTTAAACATATTGTGTTGTTTTTGCATAGTTTGTCCACCAGAGAGCACTGAAAACGGTGTTTTTTTTTGTTTTTTTTTTACCTTAAAATTTCAAATTTGGTCACATTTCTTGAAAAAATTCAAGGGATTTTTGTAAAACGAAATTAATGAAGCTGTGTATGTATCTGTAAAACGCAAATTCCAGAATCCCTCTAAAATCCAGGGCCATTTACCAGCGTAATAGCTATGTAAACATTAGTCAGGGAAGTTGCTTTTCAAATTTTATTGAGCTACACTGGTTTAATATTGATCCAGAAGTCGGCTCGTGCACCATCAAACGCAAAGTGGCGTAAACTGCTTGCTAGTGTGGCAGCATGTTAATAGGCATCCTTTACTCTGATGGGAAGCATATAATAAATTTTAAGTTTGTTGTTTTTCTGTACGTTCTGCACGTTTCACAACTGAAACCACAAGGTTCTTCACAAAAAATAGTCATAATAAAACATTAAAATGACAATACAACAATAAAAGCATACAGAAAATGTTAAAAACATTACAAAGGGGCAACAATATATCATTAGGATAGAACAGCATTATTTGAAATTGTAAGGTTTTCTTCACTAACTGCCTTGAAAGACAAACTTCTGGTTCAGTGTTTATTTTCTTAATCCTTTGTTTTTAGTTGTGTATATATATTTTCTCCTTCCTTGTTTTTGTTTGTTTGCATTCCAGCATTGTTCTTGAAATTCAGTATAAATACCCGTCATTAAAAACACATTGATCTGAGCTCAATGTTTGCGTATCTGTGTATCTGTGCATGCGTGCGCATCCTGCTGCCTCTCTGTTTATTAATTAGTTTGTTTATCTTCCCTCTAGACGCCACTCAGCCATGACCTCATACTGAATTTGACTCAGGATGGGATTAAACTGCTGTTTGATGCCACAAATCAGAGACTCAAGGTGAAAATGTTTGAATCTAGATAGTAAAGATGTTAGAGACTCTCGGCCTTAATGACACTTGCCATTCATACGTTAACATTTTCTTTATCTTTCCGTGTGATAGGTGATCGAAGTGTATGACCTGAGCAAAGTCAAATTGAAATACTGGTGAGTAGAAATGTAAATAACCTAAAGGGATATGGAAACCTATTGAATAACAACTGATGTAGCCCGGATGAGAGTCGTATTACACTCTTAGTTGTTTTGTTCTATGGTTTACATCGACATAAATATACTTAACAGCCTTTGTGCCGTATGGTCTGTCCATTTTATGTTGCTACAGAGACCACTTTTAACTTTAAGTCCCAGTTCCTCGCAGATGGGCTTATTGCTGCTTTGTGAATGACGTCACACTAATTGCATCTGTCTGCATTAATGGGTTTTTCGATTATGAGTTCATGATTATCTTTCTTTCTGTGGAATCCATTTAACCTCTCTGGCAATAGCTCTTCAGCTAATGCAGCACTGCCTATATGAATGTTAATAGAGTTAACACTGTGTGTGTGTGTGTATGTGTGTGTGTTTCAGTGGAGTCCATTTCAACTCTCAGGCCATTGCCCCCACAATAGAGCAAATAGATCAGTCATTTGGAGCTACGCACCCTGGAGGTAATCTACAAAGCACAAACCCACACAGAATGTCTGAACTCACAAATAAACGTGTGTTTTAATCTCCTTTCTCTAACCTTGCATGAAATGTTGTCTTCTTCACACACACCTCTCTGTCCAGTTTACAATGCTGCAGAGCAGTTGTTCCATCTCAACTTTCGAGGACTGTCCTTCTCCTTTCAACTGGACTCATGGAACGAAGCTCCAAAATACGAGGTGAGAATGTCGTCATTGATTCGCTTGTCAGCTACTTAAAGAGCTGAGTGGTCATTTCTTCTCATCCTGGGAGATCGAGGCCTTGTGATTTAAGTGGCTGCGCTGCATGCAGAGGTCAAGCCCTGTGTTTGCATTACCTGGTCATGACTGTATATGATGACAGATGGATGTGTCTTTGGCTGTTTGGTCAGCAGACTTTCGGGTCTATACTGCATTATGTTCAGAGCATGTTTCAGCTTTTTCCTATTTCCTGCATTTTGATAAAGCCTGAACAGTTAACTGATTTCACAGTTTTAAGCAATGCAGTTAGTAAATCACAAAGGCTGTGATTTAGAATGCACATTATGCAGCATGTCTGATCATGAGTTTACTGTTGTGTCAGTGGATTTAGAATTTGATCCTGCCCTCCTTGTCTGAAACTCAAGACTTTTGATGGCATCTATGGTGCTAATGCTCCATCATGTTTTAAATTTGGCACACGGAGAATATTAAACTGTTAGAGCACGTACCATATGCATGCAAATGTGATCAGAAGTAAATTCCCAGCTTGAATCCTGACTGGCCTGACCTTTACTGCATGTTATTCGTCTACTTTCTTTCCCAACATTTCCTTTCTCTCTCCACTTTCTCCATCAACTAAATGCAAAAATGGCCCAAAAATATCTCGCAAATCAAACTGCAATCACAGTATCTGTCAGGAAAAATGCAAATCAATATTTTTTCAAAAATATTTCAGCCCCTGACTCGTATATAAAATAAATGGGAAATAGACACCTATGCAGAAAGCTGGGAACCGTTCCTAACTCCAGGGAATCCAACTTAAATGATACTTGACATATACATGAACCTAAACCTAGCTGACAGTGCAATATGTTTGACTGGCGGGATGGGGATGGGAATTTGGGTAGGGAGAAAATTGTTTCCTTCCAGACATGCTTGATATTATATTATTTATCATGTTGTTTTTTTTTGTTTGTTTGTTTTTTTGTTCGGCTGCCTGCCTTTCATTTATTTAGTTATCTCCTAACTTGTCATATACTCTAATATATATTTATATGCACCTATAAATTGTGCATATAATTCTACATTATTCTCATTTTTGTTTTTTATGTATCTCTGCTCTCCTGTGTTATGGATGTTTCTGGAGGAAATAAGAAAAAAATATATTTGGGAAAAAAATTCAGCCCCAATATTGCCATGAAATTGTTCGCCATCGATATTAATAGTGCATAAAAACAACAGGAAAATAATGAAAACATATAAGATTCAATCAGGTATTTTTTTTACTTTAGCATTATTAAAAAGACCTAGTTCTCTTAGAAACGAATGAAGAATTTGCTCTTTTTTCATTAAATGGTGGTTATTGTAGGCTGTTTTTACCTAAAACTGAATCTGATCCTGTTTCCATGCTTAAAAGCAGCGTCCTCTGTGAGGGCTAAGTAACATCATCACTCTAACAGTAGGGTTTTGCAAATGTCTTAACACCTACGAGCTTTTGCTTTAATTTCACGTCGGTGTGACTCGTGCAGTCATTTCAGCACAAGATGAAGTGAGCTCTGCTGAGTCACGGTGAAGTTTGATTAGACCTCTCAGATTAAAGGTTGCTATCTGAAAGAGATCCAAGTTGGATTAAAATACAGTGTCACCGATCACTGGAAACACTTTGGTATTTAGGTCAGTCCTCTGTGTGCTTCATCACGTTTTGTCTCTTCTTTCTGTACTTGGAATAGCTCTCTTTTTTACTGTGTCTTTTTTGTATGTATTCTAACGCAGACACAAACCTTTTAGTATTTACCAGTTCTGTAATACTCCCAGCTGTTTTGCCTTGGCAGCCTAACTTTGCCATGGGTTTGGCCTCCCTGCAGATTCCACATGGGGCCATGGTCAAGAGGATGCACATCTACACTGGCAACAACCTGCAAGAAACAAGGTACAGCTTAATTAACATGCTCCCATTTGACCAGAGGAAACATAATTGCTTGAGATTCAGTCAGAACAAAGAAAAACAACATCAAAAAGCTACAAGCAACAAAAATACACAACCTGTGAATTAAGAAAGGCCAGTAATAAGGGGCACAAACATTCTTTTGTCTTTGTCCTCAGAGCTCCTGCAATGCCGTTGGCTTGTTTCCTTGGCAACATCTATGCAGAGTGCGTGGATGTCCTGAGAGATCAGGCTGGGCCTCTGGGGCTCAAACTCCGCCTTCTTACCGCAGGTAGCACACATCGTTTTGTTTGTCTTGAGCACTGCAGCTTAGGATTTGTTCTCCCTCACATGTATAAGTTTGAATATTTTCTTGACATTTGTTTTATAATGTGTGACACTACAAGGCAGCTTGACATAATATGTTTAATTAGTGGTCAAC
The DNA here is from genome assembly GCF_022539595.1 of Amphiprion ocellaris. NCBI lineage: Eukaryota > Metazoa > Chordata > Actinopteri > Pomacentridae > Amphiprion > Amphiprion ocellaris. The sequence continues at coordinate 32,478,631 of NC_072768.1, forward strand.
AGATTGCTGCATTTTATGTGTTGTCAAATCAGCATAAATGTGGCTCTTTCTATTGCTAACAATTTGTTTTAATTAGGGATAGACCACACATCATGGCCGATATTTGGCATTTTTCCAATTATTGGTATCTTTATATTCATTGGCCGGCTATTGATCAAATAGATGCGTTACTTTAGGCCTGATGCAGCCTCCTCTCTCTGTCCGTTGTCACTCTCTGCTCTCTGAAAAGTCTTTCAAGCTGCAGAAACTAAGCAAGAAACACAAGCTGTTGCCACAAACCAGGAAATTAGCTTCTGTCACAGTGGCTAAGGCTATGTTAAAGGCTAGTGGCTAAGTTAGAATGCAGCCACAGATTAACCTGAAACAGAGTCTGGAAAACAATAATTAAAAATGCGTTAAGATATTAACCTTAGTGGGAAATAAAAGTGACAAAACAGTGAAAGATCTGGATAATACAGAAGAACAGCAGATGTAACGGCCAGAGACAAACTGATTAATCTCAGTGGATCCCGCACAAACAGAGGAGATAATTTAGTCACTTCTATTTCTGTCTTACATGTTTAGTTATAGTCCCCCTTAATACCTAGTCATGAATGACAGGTTCTCTACTATCACATGCTGTTAAAACATTAACCCAAATATCAGTTATCGTCCTTTCTTGATGGCCAATAATCTCATTGGTATGTGCCCAAAAACCCCAAACAAACAAAAAATCCCACATATCAGTGAATAGCTAGTTTAAACCTGAATCTCCCTCTTGAAGACAAATACAGACTTATCTGCAGTTACCTAATTTGACAGTGTGTCTCTACAGTATCTGTATGATAGAAATGAAAAACAACAACTGTAAAGACTTAGATATTTGGAGCTCTCCACATTTACAGAGACACACATTCTTACTGCTGTTTCTTCCAGTGTAGTTTGACTGTGTTTTCCCATCATTTATCTTTCATCTGGGAGTGCAGGTTGTGGTCTCGGTGTGATGACGGATGCTAAAGTCAGGTCTCTAGAGAGGAGCATCTTCTTTGGAGATTCCTGTCAGGACGTACTGGGTGCTCTGGGCTCGCCACACAAAGTCTTCTACAAGTCTGAGGACAAAGTAGGAAGTTCTTCATTAAAAGTTTACTTTGTAGTAACTGTTCTTATTATATATTACTCATTTATCTTGACTAAGATACATTTAGCTTTTTGGATGTCACCCTATAGCCACTTTAATGTGTTCAGTTGTCAGTATTCACAAGTCGTATTCAATATAATTGCTGATCATTTCGTGTTTGTTTTAGATGAAGATCCACTCTCCATCACCTCACAAGCAGGTTCCTTCTAAATGCAACGACTACTTCTTTAACTACTTCACCCTCGGAGTGGTATGTAAGCTCCGCCTTGGCTTCTTTGTGTGTGAATAACTTTGCATATCGTAATTCCCGGACTATTGAGCGTGTATGAATATAAGCCGCACCCACTAAATTTAAAAAGGAAAAAAGTTTTGTACATACATAAGCCGCACCTGACTATAAGCCTTTTAATTAAATAAATGCTTTTTTTTCCAAACAGTGCCTGTAACACGGCAGTAAAACACATTGAGTCAATTCATGCTGCCGACTCCAACGTCTCACCATCGGTTCATTGGTGCCAAGCTTACGTGCAGCAGCTCTATTTCCTTCTTCAACAGGCAGATCGATTGCCTTTAACTTAAAAGCTGCATTATATGCTTTTCTTCGTGTGTTCTCCATGATGAGGGTGTGTGCATGAAGCGCAAAGTGACTGATTTGAAGAATTTAGTGCGAGCGTGTTTGATTTAATTCGAACAGTGTCATTGGTCCACTGTGACCTGCTCGGTAATTTCATTGGTCTGTTGTGACGAGTCTAAATGTATTGACGGCATGAAGCTCACCCGTAAAAATCTGTACATTAGCCACATCGTCGTCGGGTTCAAAGTGTGTGAACAAAGTAGCGGCTTATAGTCCGGAAAGTACGGTACTTTTTGATTGTGTTTTGTGTTACTGAATACATGGAGCTGTTCTTGAGAACCTTCAATCACTTGGTCTGAGTGAAAGCTGTGTTTAGGGTTTTTGCAGATGTAGTAACTCGGGAAGTCTGGGTCAGGTGGTCAGTTAGACTCACTTTCTGTAAGCATTTCTGTTGTGTATTTTAGAGGTTAAATCCTGAAATTTGTCACCTAACTTGGCGATGCTAATGTACTTGTGGTGTAAAATCAAAGCAAACATGGTTGTGATGAAGCATAGTTGGCACTGTCCATGTTAAATCACAAATGTGCACTGTGGATTCAGGATTTTTTGTTACCTTCTATCATAATCTGAACACACAAAGCAACTAGCGCACATTAATGAGCATTTGCTGTTGCTGATGGCACCAGAAGTCATTAGGATGACCATGGAGGGACACAGTTGGTTCAGCACCATTTACCATCACTAGTAACAGTGGTTTATTTGTAAGTCCCAGTTGTTGTCGTCAGTGCAAGTTTGTTCGTGCAACAGTGTAAAATGGTAGCTGCAGAAGCTGGTGTTGATGGTGATCTTCAGCTCAGCATGTCTTTTCAAAAAACAATCCACCTCTTCGTCATTGCAGCTCTTTTAAGAAATTCAAATAAGGAGACTGTGCTGTTCTGCAAATTCTAGCATCAAGGGAAGATGCAGAAGGTAAAGCTAGCTAGCTAGGTATAGACTATAGCAGGTGTTTTAACTTGCGATTTAGCTGGACTGATACTAATGCAGTCCAGTTTTTCGAAGATTACATTCTCAGTGGAAGGAGTTGTGCAAATTTTTACTCGTCGTCATGATTTTTGGGCTGCCCCAAAAAAGTCCTGAACGTAGAAATGATGCAAAACGATCAGGCTTTACTTTTCAGTAATTTATAGTTCTGTTTTTTCATGTTTCAAAAGTTATCTTCTGATATATATAATGTGTTCAGAAACAGATCTCTGAAGTTCCTTTACGTGGGCTTTAAATATTACTTACCATTAACCAACAGAGGAAGAGTATTGTCAAGGTTGTTTATGCCATAAGTGTAGTGAAAATTGTCTCTCATGAATCATCTGCAGTACATGTATTTACTGATATGTTGAGCTCTTGCAAGCGAAATGTGCAAAAGTGCTTCTGCACGGTATGATTCACTAAAGTTTTTGAGACAGCACCTTTTGATTGCTTTGCAGTTCACAGGAACTTCTGTTTTTCTGGTCACTGAGTCTGTTTTCATTCATATCACATCTACTTAGATGGTGCTCGATATATCTGCTGTGTGTCCCTCTGTCAGCTGGTGTTTGTCACAAAAAGATTTTTTTTTGCCAGTGACCTCTTTGTGTCACTGTATAAATTCCCTTGACTCATTTGGACAATCTGGTCTGGGACAGTAATAAAGATGAGCTCATCTGCAGATACTGTTAGGATTATCTGTAAAAGCAGCCTGAATGCTGCACAGGTCCTTCAGAAATGGATGTGGGGGTGCAGTCCTGCCTTTATCTGTGTTTACCCAACCAGTGTTCACAGCAGATAGGACTGTAATAGGCTGATCTGGCCAAACATATAGGACAATAATGCAGAAGTAATCCTAAATGTTGGGTTTTGTTATTTTTCAGGATATCCTGTTTGACTCGACAACTCACCTGGTTAAGAAGTTTGTCCTTCATACCAACTACCCTGGACATTACAACTTCAATATGTAAGAAACGTTTGTTAGTCCTGTCACCTGTTTTCTGTATGTTTTTACTTATTTGTTTCCTTGCTTATTTTCCCTCTACTTATGTCTGTCTTTGTTGTAGTTGATGGTGTTTCTCTGTTTTTATGTTTTCCATTGCTGCATTTCTGTCCCTGTTTCAGCCTGTTTTCTTTATGGTTTTTGTCTCATCACAGATATCATCGATGTGACTTTAAGATTCCACTAGTCATCAAAAAAGGTAAGACATTAATCAGTTAAAAATCCATCTCACCACAAATTATGCATTTGTGTCTCAGCGTTCACTTTAACGGGATTTTCTGTTTGTTTGTTTTTGACTCGTGTTCTTCAGAAGGAGCCGATTCTCAGACAGAAGACTGCATCTTAACTACGTACAGCAAGGTCAGTTGTAGAAACAATGTGTAGAGCTGGTATATTTAGTGCTTTGTAAATTCACAAGGTGGCGCTGTGGATGGTCAGTAATGATCTGACATGGTCTTTTGGCCTTTATTAGTAACTTCAACTTTCAAATGTGGAATTAAGTGCTTTTTTGGGGGGGATTAGTAGTTTGTGACTTGGCATCACCTGTTCTAAATCTTGGTCTTTGCATTGTTTGTAAACACATTGTTTCATGCCATAAACCTGTGTGGTTTTATCCCACTTTCTAGTGTTTTATAAGTTAGCCAAGCATTTCTTGAATGCTTACACAAGTCACTTTTTAAATCCAGATTACTGGAGCCTTTGTTCTCCCTGGACCTGCAAATTTGGTGATTAGTAGTTGGGTAATGTCACCTGTGTACAGTATACTGCAGCTGTGATCATTTTTATGTTACCGCAGATGAAGTAATATAATAAAAGTCCTGTGATGTCATTCTTGTCCACTAAAAATGTCTCAAACATTGCTCCAGTTGTGATTTAAAAATCCATTTCACTATATCTGCAGCGTTAGGTTTATGTTCTACTAACACTATCATCTCGAAGGTGATACAACCACAGCCCTCTTTTATCCCCAGTCCACCTTTTCATACAGTTCTCATAACCTTGTGATGCAAACCAGTGTTTGTAGTGGAAAAACAAGCCTTTTTGTTTACTCCCAGCATTGTGCTTTGTTGAGCTGTCTGATTCTCTCACAGTGGGATCAGATTCAGGAACTGCTCGGCCATCCGATGGAAAAGCCTGTAGTGCTCCACAGGTAAACTATATGCACACATGATCATGCATATACACACAATATAAATCACATAACTATTTTAAATGTATTCCACCTGCAATATGTGATACATAGTCTTAATACTCCTTCACTATTGTTGTCACTTTCATATTTACTCAGTTAAAATGGAATGGTTGTTATAGTAAGCTAGACACGTCCAAATGAGTCGTCTTTGCTGACACTATCTGACATTTGTGTTGGACAGGTCCTCGTCAGCCAATAACACCAACCCCTTTGGCTCCACCTTCTGCTTTGGACTGCAGAGAATGATCTTTGAGGTCAGAACATCTTGTATCTGTGTAGCTTTGTCTGGGATTAGAATGTATACAGTTTGTATAAAACTATAGGTAACATGCAGTAAATATGTTGTCTGAAGGGCCAGATTGCACAAAATCGCAAATTTCTGACCAGTTATAGATCTGGTAGAGATGTAGTTGGTTTGTTTGTGTCTTTTTTTTCCTATTGCCTGTATGTTAGAAATGTAATATGTATTATTTGAAATGTCTGCAGGTGACTTTGGTTATGATAAGATAAGATGACCCTTTATTCATTCAACAGTGGGGATATTTGCAATGTTACAGCAGCAAAGATAGTATAAAATTAAAATATACCAAAATATGAATAAGTACTAGTTCTAAAAATACTTTTATTACACTTATCAGTGGTAATGTACTGATTTTTTTTGATAAATAGAAAAATACTGATAGAGTACTAATATTGAACAGATTATATAGCAGTAGAAAGACTAAGGAAATAACATATATTCTTGTGTATGTAGTAAAATAGCTATTGCACAGGGGTTTTCAAGTGGAAAATACTCATAATTTACATTGTAAATGTACATACACCAAAAAGATGTATGTACACTTCCATTCAAAAATTTGTGGTCACTTAGAAATATCCTTATTTTTGAAAGAAAATCTTTTTTTTTCAATGAAGATAACATTAAATTAATCAGAAATCCAGTGTAGACATTGTTAATGTGGTAAATGACTATTTTAGCTGGAAATGGCTGATTTTTAATGGAATATCTCCATAGAGGTACAGAGGAACATTTCCAGCAACCATCACTCCTGTGTTCTAATGCTACATTGTGTTAGCTAATGGTGTTGAAAGGATAATTGATGATTAGAAAACTCTTGTGTAATTATGTTAGCACATGAATAAAAGTGTGAGTTTTCATGGAAAACATGGAATTGTCTGGGTGACCCCAAACTTTTGAACGGTAGTATGTATTTTCTGTGTGCGATCTACTGGGAGCAGTGCTGGTTATAATATTACACTTTTGAAAAATATGTTCAAATGAGCAAAAAACGTGTTCAGTCTTTTGCAAAAAGAGTGCAAGAGTTTTGGAAACTGTGTACAAACCATGAATAGTGTTCAAGGTTTTGACACCAGAGTCCTGTTTTTGAGAAATGTGTGCAGTCAGTTGGTGGCTGTGTGCAGTGAATGGAATTTAGTGTCTTATCAGTCGAGAAAAACTGTAATGTAGCAGTTTTTCTTTTCAACTGAGTCAGTCGGTATCTCTTTGACTGCACCTGCGCTCTTCTTCACAAGAAGTACTTGAGTCGGGACCTGTCCCTCGACACCAGCCTCTCCTTTCGTTTTTAGGAGTAATCAGCTATAGATCGCTTCATCGATGGAACAGCTAAATGGATTGTTTCGTGTGTCAGTTAATTAAGCTAGTGAAGAAGACATAGTACAACTTCCCACCACTATGGTCAGAGGGGCACCTAATGATCATCATACACTCATAGGAACGCAACCAAGTGAATTTTAAACTTGCATTCTCTCAAAAAATGGTTGCATATGTGACAATTTTGGTCTCAGTCTAGAGCCCTGTATCTTTTCTCACAGGGAGGTACAGAATTTTGCCCACAATCTTCATTAGTTTTGCTGGTAGTAAATGAAACATTTTATATTATACAAACATTACTGACAAGGGCCACTTTACCTTAGTTTGCTTGAGGTGTTTTAAAACCAAGTTCATGTCTGTGAATGCTAACTATTTCCTGTGTTCTTCCACAGGTGATGCAGAATAACCACATAGCATCAGTGACCCTCTATGGTGCTCCACGGACCACCAATCAAGCCCGACCTGAGTCCAGCAGTAGTTCCCACTGAACAAGTAACCAGAACCCCATCCCATTCTGGCCTGTCCTGAATCTAGTACTTCTACTGACTGAATTTCTAATCCAGAGCCAGATTCTTAACCAAGCAGACTGAACCGAACAACGACGATACTCTTGCCCAGCTCAGATGCTACACATCGAACAGAGAAACAACCAAGCCAGACCTGACGTGAATCAACTTTTCCTGTTGGTTATTTATTCTTTCAATCAGGCGCATCCGGCTCGCCCAGTAAACCCAACTCAGACTATCTTAGGGAACCCAAGATTTAGTGACATGGTCGCAGTGCTGGAGCATCGAGCGTGCTTTGAAACGAAACCAATGAAATGTGATTGTGGTTAACTATCCCGGTAGTGCTGCAAGCTGACACAGCGAAGAAATCTGCATTCTGGTAGAGGGCAGCTGTTCCCATCCTGTTACAGCATTCTCGCCCAGTACCACAGAGAAGAGAGAGTTTGTCCAGACTGTAGGATGTCATGGTTCCACCAGTAAGATGCATCAGCAGACTGTGTGGGACAACAACCTCTTTAACGCTATGGTGGTGAGACAACAAGCATTTGAATTCATCTGCTGCAAACTTCAAAAATGTTAGGCATCAAAGTTAATATGGCCGCCTGCTGTGGCCAGAGTCTTGAAACAAACTCTGCTTCGACCCACTGGATTCACATCAACCAACCACACTGCCAGACCGACCGATACCGCCTGTCTTCCTGCCTGAACTTCAGAACCAGACCCAACTGGCTCAGTCGAAACCCGGACACAGTCGAACCAAACCAATCCAGCCCAACCACGAGCCATCAGAGCCAAACGAAAGCTGCAGAGGACTTAAACCAAAAACAAAACAAACGTGAGAATCACAACTTTGTCATACATGAGAAGAACCAATCGCACTCAGGGTTTGGGGAGAGACGTGGTCCAGAAACGTAACCTGCTCGAACCAGATGTGAAGCCTCTCAAAGCATCCAAACATCCCAACGCCGCCTCTCTCCGATTATCGTCTCCCTCTTCATCTTCCTACATGTCTTTCGACTTTGTTCAGTGGTGCCCACAAAGACACACACACACACAAGCACACACAGCAGTCGATTAACCCACAGCTGCTGCAGCTCTGGACTTGTTCGTCTCTTTGCTCTCACAAACACCAACACATAAATACGCGTCTGCATGTGTTGGGCCGCTGATTTTAAAACTGACGTTTCGACAGACGTTAATTCAAGCACATACACACAGCATTTCAATCCCTCCGCTACTATACTCACATGTATTTCTAATACATGAAAGCTGGTTTATCTTTTTTAGCCTTTTAAGCGTGAAACAAACAGACATGCAGGCATGACACAAGAATTTGCATGAACTCGGCAGACCTTTTTGACTTATTACAAGCACAAGCCTGTTTTGTTTCGATGAGATCTTCCTGCATGCTGCGAGAGGCGTAAACTCGGCGCACACTTTCATCATTTCTCTCTGCCCTTTTTTCACTCATTCAAACCGTGACCATTTTCATTGTGTACTGTCGTGTTTTTTTAATCCATTTTTACATTTGCACTAAAACACACCTTTTTACTTGATTGCTTGATTGTGCCCTGTACTCAGAGACAGATTTGTGGAGAAATTTGGCGAGACAGTCTGTTTTATTCGTAAGTTTGGGCAGAAGAGAGGCCCTCTTCAGTGTTCTCCATCTTTCCTCCTTCATCTCTCACATCTGATTTATACATTGCAATTCATCCGTCGGCAATGTCTGCATTTTATTCCTTTGTTAAATTGCCAAATGCTACAGCCAGAGACATTTCAGGATGTTTTCATATGATCTGCTGACATTGTCGCTGTTATCGCTTGTCTAAACTTGTCCTACGGAGAGAGTCGTGTGTTCAGCTGTCTCCGTTCTGTCGCTTCTTTTGTTTTAAACTTGCACATCAAAGTCATTTGCTGTGGTGATGCCTCTAAATTCAGCTCCTGCTTTCTGAAACTGCTGGCAGTAATTACACAACATGAATAGATGACTTTGAAACCTCTCAGTCCTTCTGTTGTCTGGATTTGATTACAGCTAAACGTAAATTAACAAAAGGCAGTCAGCAGACATCTTGCGTAAGTGTCTGCATGCGGGGTGGTTATTGTTGTCAGTGAGCTGTAATTTAAAGAGTTGCCGTTGTTTCTCTGTGGATTTAGAACCCATTTTTGGAAATGGGGAAGAGCGTCAGTCATTCCGTCTTCATAACATGTGACTGCTTCCCCTCAATGTATAAATTTACATTCTTTTTAATTACAAGCAAATTAATAAACTGTGTATTAATTTGAATACACATTCTCTTTTATTGTTCCTTGGTACAAATGCCGCTTGTTTTTAATTTCTCTCACTTTTTGCTGAAAATTTGTGATTGTTTGCATCATCTTGTGTGGAGGCATCAGGGTGGAAGTCGGGGCCTGTATACATGATGAAATGATGAAAATACTTACAGGGTGTGTTTTTTATTGTCATCGGTTATGAGTTAGTGTCAGTTGGAGCAGTTTTAATTGAATTTTGGCATTCAAACTTGCTCCAGTAAAACTTCCTTTCTAGGATCTTAAATGTGTAACCCCAGTTGGAAAAGTGAAATGAGTAATTAATAGGATTTTTTAATTCATCTTTGGAACCAAATAGCATCCCAATATGTGAGTTAGATTTTACTTAGAAAACATCCAACAAGGAAAGAGTCACAAATAGGTTTTATCATTATATCAGAAGAAAATAAACTCTGATCTGATGGATTTGCAGTTTGATTTAGTGTAATTCCTAATTGAGGGTAAATCATGAAATGTACTGTTCTGAGAAACCCTCTGATTGTCATGTATTCTGGCCCTAATGCTTAAAGAGTTAATGTCGATGTACAAATGCTGTAAATAGTCGTGTTCTCTTATTCTGGTGTCCTCTTATTTACATGATGTTAATGGCTTGGCATTCACTCAGGCACTCGCTGACTATCTTAACATTTCCTCCTTGATTCTGATTAGATTAAACTCAGGAGGAAGAACATACTCACAGCTGACTCATTAAAACAATCACTGGAACGATTTTATTATTATTATTATTATTATTGTTTTAATTCCAGACCACTCAGTATTGAAAGGTTTTCATGTGCAATGCTAAGGCTGCAAGTATCCAGAAGTATTGGGGGGCCAGTAGGAAGCCCTGCTTGAACTACTGCTGCAGGACGTTTGATCCACAGAAACGGCATAAAACTCAAAGCTCCATTTCCACAGGCAGGGAAACCAGCAGTACTTCTTCACATTTGGACTGGAAGAGAGCTCTGGTGGAGATGTTTGGTAGAGTGGACAGACTGGGATTTGAAGTCTAGCTTTGGCATGTTGCTAGATTTTATGTCTGCTTGTTTACGCGAGTAAAATATCTCCGGCTAGCCAGACTCCCTCCTTGTTGAGGTGATGTGGTTTCTGAAGGCGGGATGTTCCGCTGCTTGGTTTCTTAAACTGGGAGCCCAAAAGCTAGGGTAATATTTCAACATTTAATGCCAACAAATATAAGCGTTTTTCTCACTGGGCTGCCAGGTTTCAGATGTTTAGGAGAGACGGATGCCCTGTATCCTCTGGTGAGCTTGTTTCCTACTCCTGTTGTGGTTCGTCCCTTGTCGTATAAGGAAACAGATGTAATGCTACCGTCATGAATGCTATATTCAAAACATTTCCTTGCTTTTGTGCAAGCAAATATGGGAAAATCGAGAAAAAAAACCAACACAAAACTGTTGAACATTGTGCCTCATCTCCCACCGAGCCTGTCTTTGACTTCTGTCTCTATCTCCTCTGTAAAAAAAAAAAAAAAAAGGAATCTCCTTGTACATACGATTTGAGAATGCATTTGAACTGCATTATTGTACAGTATGTATGTGTGCGTGTCACTGAGCACTAGCAACAAGCTAACATGGTATTATGGCCGTCTCAGTCATTTTAGTTTCCCTTTTATCTGCAGAGTGGCAGGTTGGGTTGGGTTTCCCAGAATGAGGATGCTTGTCTTCTTAGCCATGGGAGTGTTTGTGCTCTTTTCTGTTCCCCTGTTTTATGTGGGATGTTTGTTTGTAACTACACTAAACACCCACTACAATGTAAAGTAGTTATTGTGGAATACATGATTGGTGCAGTGCAGTTTTGCCAACATCAACAACAACAAAAAAGTTAAAGGATGGAAACTGATTTTTTTTTAAAAGTGTATGTTCACAGAAGATTTCAGTTAAAACCTGAGGGAAACCAGACTATCCTTTGTCTGCCTCCACCCTCTGGTGTATTTGAGTGAATTGGTCATCGCCCAAAAGATCTTTGCTCCATTGGAAGCAGATGGGACAAAGATGATATGAACAGAAACGGAGGCAGCAGCGAATGAAGTAAATCGAGATGCTTCTTTGAGATAATGTACATAAATATTTTGGGAACCGATCTTAGGTGCTGACAGAGGAAGAAAAAAAAGGTTCTGCTTATCATTAACCCAGTTTTGGGAAGCCCAGCCCAGTGCCATTGACGGTCATTGCTGTGATGAAGCATTGCTACTGAGAGACGGAGAGAGGAGCTGTAGGGTGCTGGGTAATTCACCCAAACTCAGGTGGACATATCACATCCTTGTTTTTCTAAAATTTTTAGGAAAGGAAAAACAAGTGAAAAATTAAATCCGGAGGTCTGTGTGTGGCTTTTTTTCACTGAATGGAGGAATGAGTGATTATCAACAATCAGATTGTTGTAATTTATAATGGACTGCTTCAGTTTAATGATAATCTCATATTAACGCTTTGTATCGTCTATTCTTGGTATCATATGTTTTGTTGCCCATCTCCCTTACTTCCCTATTTTTTTGTGGACTCCATTTCTGGAAATGGGTCAGTCATACTTAACAAAAACTTGTGAAATTCATTGGAATGTGGCGTTTTATATTTTGAATACTATAACTTTGTGTATGAAGAAATAAGTAGATTTATTCAGCATGTCCACTGGGGGGGAAAAAAGGCAATAACAATATCATGTAGTGCAAAGAGAAAGATTAGGCTGACTGAAAGCTTTGCTCCTGAACATGAGGAGATGTGCTCCTGCTGTGCAATCTCTAACAACTCCAATGCAACATTTGGTCTTTATGAAATCCAATGCTCACTGTTCATTGACATCAAAGTTCATTTTCTGTGTGTGCAACCAGGATATGAAAAAAAATAACAATAAAAAATGTGGATGTGAAAAGGATTGAGAGGTTTTTATTTCTTACCTTGTACAGGGTTTCTGCAGGGCATTAAAAAGCATTAATAGTCATTAAGTTGATTTTGCGAAAATTAAGGCCTTAAATGGCATTAAAAATCATTAAATTTGATCTCAGTGGCATTATAAATTCTTTCTGCAGTTTTCAAGGCAATATTTGACAATAATAATGTAATAATATATAATTATAGACTGCGATTCATCAGATATGTGCATCTGTGGAAACATGCCAAACCATTGCAATAATTGTTCCAGCCAGTTGGGTACAATTGCCAAAAACTGCGTGTTTTTAACCCTCGTGTCGTCCTGCGGGTCAAATTGACCTGTTTTAAAGTTTGAAAATGTGGAAAAAAATATTTTTTCTCAGTAAAACTTCTGATATCCACATTTTCAACATTTTTGGGAAATTTTTGAACATTTTTGGTGGAAAAAAAGAAATGCTTAAACAAATGTTTCTTAATAACATTCACAAAAAAATCTACCAAAATCCAGCAAATTTCGCTGTAGTGAAATGTAGGGACAGTTTTCATATAAAAATCATCTTTTACAAAAAAAACCCCAACCCGTGTAATTTGTTGAGTTTATGGTCATGGCATTAAAATTTTTACAGTATAGCATTAAAATGGCATTAAAAAGCATTAAATTTGGTTGATATCTGCAGGAACCCTGTTGTACGACCTAAGGACTCTAATTTATAGCACAAATTTGAACTTTTACCTCAGTCACAAGCCAAACATTTGCTTTCTATCTTGCTGAATTGTATTAATGGATACACAGAGGCAGTTTTAATCTGAAATAGTTGGAATCTTCTTGTAAGGGAATTCTCTCCCATGGTATACCGGATTCCCCTTTTCAGTAAAATCAATTTATTATACAATTTAGATCACTTAATCACCATTTTCCACCTGGAAACTGTTGGATTTTATTGGTTTCTCTTCAAAAACTCAAAAAAAAATCTGGAAAACACAAGATATTTTTTCCATAACTCTTGGAGAACACATGGTACATGCATATTAGTTATTCATATACATTGCCTATTAAAAGTTACCACTTTGGTTCATTGCCTTGCTGAAAAACAAATCTCAGGCTCCCCGGAGAGCCTGCCGCCGCTGCTGAAAAAAATCCTAGAGGAAACACAGATATGTTTACCTGTATTGCAATGAATACTAAATGACTTGGAAGCTTTCTTCACTTATCCCCTGACTTGTGCTTTTAAATAACCTTTTAAGAGACTTGCTGCTTGGAGTATTCTTTTGTCATCATGGTATGTTTACAGCCATGAGCAGTGATTCACCAGGGACTGGACCTTGCATGTCTTTAAACTACAATCGGTTTAGACACATTCACTGCACCAGATGATCTCTGTTTCACTAATTGTTTGGTTTCTAGCACCAGCTGTCTGCACCTGTGATGAATTAGGTGAGTCCTTTTAAATGGGGTGAATACTTAAACAATCACCTAATTCACATTTAAGTAAATCAGTTGTTATTTTATAAAAATCTGTTTTCATTTTGACATGAAAGAGCTCTTTTTTTTTTAGTGAATTCTTGTGGACAAAGTCAAATGAAACTGACCATAATTCAATGTCTTAAAGAAATTAAACAGGGACGCATCCTAGGGAATACTTTTTATCAGCACTGTATATCGTGAGACCTAATTTTTATTAAAGTGTCCCAGAAGAGAAATCTCAATTACTCACACGGACCAACTTGACTCTGCATTTACACCATGGAGCAGATACTACTTTTAGTGCTGAAACAATTCAAATACTTAGACAATAAAAAGCCCTTGAGTGATGTGTGAACTCTTGCAGCTGCAGTTGTCTCCTTTGTTAAATTTAGTGTCTTTGCTACAGTATTGCTCTTCCCCAACCAGAATGACTTTTTCTCTCAAGCAACGGTGTGTGTTGATGAAACATCTTCCCATGTAGCCTCTCGTCAGAGCTTTTGGTACGCATTAACGTATGAACAAAAGAAGCATTCACTTCCAGGTACCTTCTATGACGTCCCTGGTTAAAACTGTGTTCAAAATGGGCTGTTTGAGTGCCTGCAGCTTCATATCCATCTGATCAGCTGCTACCTGTGCACAAATCTCTCTGCATCTTCTCTGCTGAGTGAGTGGCAAAAGGCTCATCTCATTTCTATATTTGAAGCCTCCTCGTCTCCTCGGTCCTCCAACTTTATGCTTGTGACCCAGAAATCGGTCTGACCGTGCCCTCATGAAGGATGTCACAATTCCTGACATGCATCTTGAGGAGAGAGGAGTGTCAAGGGAGGAGCTATGAGCGAGGATGCACAGGTTTATCTGTTTTGGCAGCCATGACGCATAAAAAAGTCATGAATGTGGGTTATTCTATCTCAAATTAGTATTGTGACCAATGTTCCCTGTAATTTTTCCTGAGTCTGAGCAAACACACAAACTCCCTGAGCGTCCCTTGGACCACTGTGAGCAACATCAGACGTGTGCACTGTGGTCACACCAGCATCACATCCATTCAAGTTACATGGTTCATTAAAAGAATCAAATTACAGCATTTACATTTCTGTTAAAACACTTTGTCAACAGGAGCCAGTTGAAGGCTGCAGTGATTTTAGTGACACTACAATGTATAAGAGTGAAGTTATTGAATATTTGTCTCTCTTTACTGTTGCAGCGGTTTTGCAAATTGCAGACGGACCCTGTTCACTCCATAGACACCAATGTTATTCCTGTAGCTTGAAAGACAGCTACTTTTGATAAAACTGGGCTTGTAGCACATTGTCTGCCTTGCAACAATGGGAAAGAGGCACCGTTTATGTTTTGACAACCTATATCTAACGAGTTATTGATGCTGGAAGTGTGAATCTGTGAATATCTTTCCAACTTTACTGAACTTGGGGCCACTACCACCTAAGGAGTGATATATTTAATTTTGAAAAAAGCATTTAGCCATAGTTAAAGCTTTAAGTGCTTTATTAACACGGAACTAAAAATTTTGTATTGTTTTATTATCACAGGTTCTGTCTGAAAAGAGGTGGCATCATTTTAAACAGTGAAATCAAACTAATAAAATGTAATGACCAACCAGTGAGCAATACTGGATTCTGCAAAAACATAAACAACTTTTTTTAAAAATCTAAATCTTAACACAGTTAATGTATTAACTTATTTTTGTGTGTATGCATGTATTTATTGATTTATTTAGTACTGTTAACATATCAGAGTTCTGAGTGAATTTTTCTTAAGATAGGCAAAGGCCATTTATTGATTACATATAGGCTCTTAAATGTTTATTAAAAACTAAAAAGCATTTAAAAAAAACAACTTAGGCATTTATTGAGTCACTAAAATACTGTAGAGTACAGACCACATCAGCATGATTATAAGCATCCTCTGGTAAATTAACAACCAGATACTGATGTCTCTCACCATATGGACTTCAGGAGATGACTGGGGGATGATAAACTGTGACCTACTGGTTGGGTTCTCTCTGTTCTCATGTTTCTTACATGTTTGTCCCCTGACAGCCGGGTCCTAATGTTTTTTGAGCAACACACCATACTATGACGTTTTTACAATGATGGTTCTACTATGAAACCAGTTTGACATGTTCAGGTGTTCTTTGTGTGAAAACTCAGAGATTTCAGGTATCAGAAGGTGGTTTTCAACTTTCTTTATTAACTTTCTGCTTCAACTTTAAACTAAATTTCCTTCACTAACCCAGCCCTCTGGACTTCCAGGAAGCTGTGTTCCTATTGGCTGTCCAGGTGGCTGCTTGGTGTTATCAGGAACACCTGAGCAGCTCAGTGTCTTCCTGCTTTATTTAGTTGCAGACAAACATTTCCTCTGCTTCTCTTCACCAGTGAACTGGGTTTGGCTCCATTACTTTAGTTTGTTCTTTAGGCGTTGGCTTGCAGCTTCCAGCAGTAAAATCGTCTTTAATGTGTTTCTTGGTGTGTTTTAGGGCTTTGTACTGGATAGTTGTCTTGGTAAATGTGGTTCTTTAGCCACAGTTAGCACATGGTGCTAATGTGTGCAGTGATTAGTGGATTTGGTACAGCTGAGTTGTGTCTTTATCTTGGCTGTAGTGAGTCTTCAGAGGTTTTTGGTCAGACACATTCTGTATTCTTGTTCTTGAACCAACGTTGGTTGTCCAGAAGGTAAGAGTTCCTGTCCTGATTCTCTGTTCTCAGAGGTTCTCTGGTAGGCTGCAGGAGACTTTAGCATTTGGGTTGTGCTAGTTTGGTTTTTGTATGGTTTCATTTGGACGACTATCTTGAGGCCCCTCCATGTGGTTTAGTGAGGTTTTCTGGAACAGTTCTACAAAGCAACCTGCAGCAGAAGAGACTTTGAGAGTTTTTAGGAAGTTCTGGAGACCAGACTTTAAAGCAGCAGAAACATTTGTCAGCAGTTAGAGCAGGAGAAGGTGAGCTTCAGAGTAGAAATGAGACAGAAACCTTCTTGACCCGTGTGGTGAGGTCCTGTACCAAGAGTTTGAGCAGGTTGTGAAGAGTCTGTAGTTCTTTGGTCTGAAAGCACAAGAAGAGTCGACTCATTAAAGGAGAAAACAGGAGATATTGTTGGTTCTTCTGTCGCTCTGCAGTTTCCTTAGACTGAATATCAAGTTTGTATTTTAAATGATTTCCCCTGTGAGCCCAAGAAGACTTCAATAAACTCCCTCCATCCCCTGGACACAACATATTTTATTACCATGTTAAATCTTTTTTTTTTTTTTTTTTTTAAATGTTTTTGAGTTTTAATCATAGTTTTAGCATAGTTTTTTTCTCTTTGCTTGTTTAGTTTTGTCATCTGTATAAAAGGTGCTAAACAAATAAAGTTGAATTGATAAACTGAATAATTGTCTAACTCATGATTGTGACAACAGAAGTATTTTCATTGTGATTTAAGGGTTTATTTCAATTTTAAGGTTGGGGTTAAAATCTTGACAGAAAAAGAAGATTAAAGAAATAAATTACATAACGAAAGCAATTAAATCAAAGGAAAAAAATTAATACAATAAAACTTTTAAAAAGTTTTATTATTAAAAAGATTTAAGAAATTTAAGGTGTAATTTTCTAACTAAACATTTATTTTTTTAATTAAATGTTTTGTCTTTTTAAAGGTTTAATAATCTAATTAAATGTTTTGCATTTTTTAAAATGTTTAATATTCTTCTTGTTTAATTGTGTTTTTCAAATGTTTAATTATGGAAAATATTTTATCTGTAATTTTTAATATTTGTATTTTAAAAATTTTGTTTAATTTCATACTTACATGTATTGTATCTTGTTGAATTATCTAATTCAATATTTTGTCTGTTTAATATAGTTAAACATTAAATACAATTAAATTATATTAAACAGACAAAATATTGAATTAGATAATTCAACAAGATACAATACATGTAAGTATGAAATTAAACAAAATTTTTAAAATACAAGTATTAAAAATTACAGATAAAATATTTTCCATAATTAAACATTTAACAAGAAGAATATTAAACATTTAAAAAAATGCAAAACATTTCATTAGATTATTAAACCTTTAAAAAGGCAAAACATTTAATTAAAGCGTTTTCTAGTCTGAAACGAAAACATCAAGTTGTTTCTTCAAACATTTCCTCTTTCTATGTTCTTGGTTTGATTGTGGACAGATTAACTAAGAACTCATTTCAGAAAACTGCTTTCCAGATAAAGTCTACTAGTAGTTGAAGACATTTATCAAACTAATGTTACCTTCTGATCTCCACAAACTTTACTGTTCAGTGAAGAGAATCAAAGTTTGAGGATTTCTAAAAAAAACCCACAGGTGAAGGTCTGAAGAACTCAGATGGATGGTCTAAATGTGAAATCAAGACTCATGGTCACAAGTTTTAAGGCTTCTGTTAACCAGAAAGTTCAAACTAACAGAGAAGTACTGAGAAACTTGTAAAACTTCAGTCCTCAGACTGTCTAAAGGTTCAAACTAACAGAGAAGTACTCAAGAACTTTTAGGTTTTCAGTCCTCAGACTGTCTAAAGGTTCAAACTAACAGAGAAGTACTGAGAAACTTTTAAAACTTCAGTCCTCAGACTGTCTCAAAGTTCAAACTAACAGACATCTACTCAGGAACTTCAAAAATTTCAGCCCTCAGACTGTCTAAAGGTTCAAACTAACAGAGAACTACTGTGGGACTTAGAAAATTTCAGCCCTCAGACTGTCTGAAAGCTCAGGTCCTGAGGACTCGGGAGGTCTGGAGGCTTTGGAAAGTCTTGGAACTGAGGGTTCAACCCTCCAGCACAAAGGCTGAAGTCCAACCCCCTGAGAAAAACGGTCGAGTCGAGACTCGAGTTAAAAAAAAAACTCGAAAATGGCAAAAAATAGATGATAAATGCACAAAAAAAAGAAGAATTAGTATCTGAGTGTGTAGCTCAGGAGGATAAGAGGATAGACTACCAAGCGGAAGGTCGCAGGTTCAAGACCCACCACTGGCCTTTTTCTTTCTTTGTCTTTGTCAGAATTTTGAGAAAATTTAAGAAGGGTCTGGTCTTGAACCAGCGACCTGCAGCTCCACAGGCAAATCCTTAACTCACTGAGCTACAGATCAGATGAAAAGAAATGATTTCGTCGTCCCTTTGGCATCGTAGTTTCTGAAGTGACCACATGGGTGGAGCCAAGGCGGAGTCTGGGTGGAGTCAGGGCGGAGAGTAGGTGGGGAGGTGGGTGGCGGCCTCCCCCCTCTACTCCCCCACCTCCCCCCACCGCCCACCACACCTTCCCCCGCCCGACGAGTTCTTCGAGTCTCCACGGGTTTTCCCGAGTTTCTGGAGTTTCCACGAGGTCGGAGGCAGAACAAGCTGTCATGAAGAGGTGTTGAAGTCGGCCAGGATGGACTGACTTTTTACAGCGACTAGAAGGAAGATGACTCGAAGAGCAGGTCTTTAACCACCATCCATAAAATCCATGGAGTCGGCTCCAGAGAAATGAAAGAAGGTCAACTTTTATCAACCTCCATCCAGATGTTCAACTTGATATCTTTACTTTGACATTTTTAGCACCACAAACCTTTAGTATCACACTTTGTTATCATTTATTAGGACTTTCATGGAATCCACCAGCAGATTTAGCTTTTGTTGACAAACTTTATTCTTGTCATCGTGGGACAGCAGCATTTAAAACTGTTCCTTCTATTTGACCTCATGCTTATTAGTTTTAGTGGAGAAAGTTATTTTAGTTGTCGATTAGTCTCTTAAAAACCAAATAATAAATTGGATTAGTCAAGAGGTTTAAATTTCTTACTTTGTCATATTTTAAATATGACAAAAAATATAAAAATAAAGTGTCTTGAGACAATTTGACCTGTATTTGGCGTTATATAAATAAAATTTGATTCAAATTGTATGTATCTTGTAATGTTGGAGTAATTCAGCCATATATGTTGGAAAATACATTTTCTTTGTCCATTAATCTGTTGACTGTTTTTTCTAGTAATTCATTTCTTGTTTTGGTTTATGTCAAACCCAAATATATTCAGTTTACTGTCATAAAAACCAAAAAGATTTACATTCATGATGCAGGAATCAGGCAGTTTTTCACTTTTTATCTTAGTTTAGTCAGAAAGATAGTTGATAATGTGTGAATTGTTGCAGCTTGTGAGCCGTAGAAGGTTTTAATCTTTGGGGCCGAGTGTCAGAAAACATTTAGAAACCAACATCAACAAAACACTCAACAAAGATTTGAACATCATTAAAGGGAAATCCAACTTTTGCATGACAATGTCTAATTAAAGGACATTTATTTCCAACGTAAATGTGTGATATTCATCCTCTGGAGCTTTCTCTTCACATCGTCTTCCACCTGTACTGGTTTGGTCGGGAGCATGTGCAACAAACATTTGAAAAACTGCACTTTAACATCAATGAATGACACTGAAGTTTAATCTCTATATAAATGAGACTGAGTCTGGATGTGCTGCTCTGTCATTAACTCCTAAGTTTAGGGAAAGTTCAAACAAAAGAGGACAGTTCAGATAAGACTTGAGAATGAGCTTATTTTGAACAAATATCTCAGACTTTCTGAGCTTCAGCACCTCTAGCAACATATTTTAACAAGCAACTCAAGAGATCCAGAAGTTGGAGAGAGTTAGCTTTAGCTGAGCCAAAGAACATGTGGGATGCTAACCTAGCAAACATTTCAGACTTTTCTCTGTGAATTCTGAGAAATAATTTACTATTTAATGACAGAGCTACATATCTTAACTCAGTCTCATTAAAACAGACTCTAATTCAGTGTCATCCATCCATATTAAAGTGCAGTTACCCAAAATGTTTGTTGCATGAGCTCCAACAAAACCTGTCCAGGTAGAAGGCCACTTTGACAAACAGGAAGTGGATGATTCCAAGCAGATTTATAGAAGGGGGAACCAGACTGTACTAAGTGTTGTCGAGTATAGAGGGATGTTTTGTGGGTTTTTAAGGCTGATAATGATTATTAGTGAGACATTTGGAGTAGATATTCATTTGCAGTAAATGAAATTATTTAAAATCTTGGAGTTAAACTTACAAGAACACAAACTTTAACAGGAAACTTTGTTGATATGTTTTTGTTTTGTTGACAGATGTTAAGTTAAAGGAGTTTTATTCGTTACGTATAACCAATCAAATCACTCCAGAAGCGACCACAGGTAGATAAAGGTTCAGAGCCAAAGTAGCACCATTTTTAAATGTATTTATTACCGTAAATCAGTAAAAAATAAAATACTGATAATCAGTAAATCAGTCAGCTCACAATTACTACAATTCTACAATGTATGTCTCTTTCCTTTGACTTGTTATTTGTACAATATACGATGTATATTACGGCGTTTTTTCATACCAAAGGCTATACTATGATGTTTTCTAAGAGACATACGATGCTACTCTGTGTGTTCTGGCCCTGCACTCCTCCTCTGTTGTTTTCTGGATTGTACTCAGCTTCATGCCTTCGTCCACCCGGCCTCCGTTGACTCGTCCCACCTGCCGTCTCTGGAGCTGAAGCTGGATTGGAACAGACCAAAGTACAGTCCAATCACGATGCCAGCTGCCTCTCAAAAGGCTCCTTCATCTGGCAGGTGGCGGCACTTCTTCTGAGGGGAAGCTGAGCTGGCCTGGCAGAACTTTGGAGATGTGTTCCAATGGTTGGTGGATGTGTGGGGAGACAGAGAGGGACCTTTGAATTGTTCAGAAAGGAAAACAGGGAACCCATTGGTAGCTTTAGTTTAGGGTGCTACTGCGATGTGTTTTGGGGTTTTAAGAGGTGAACAGGAAGAGTGTTTTTTCATATTGATTATCTTTTACTTTGTTCCTGGTTGGAATGCCCATCAATGTCAACATGAAGTTCACTTTTAGTTCTGTTTATTTATTTTTATTTTACTAACACCCATTTGTTTTTACCCCCCTCACATGTTGTGTTGTAAACTTCCTCTTTCAAATAAATAAACGTCTAACCCTCTGGAAACCAGCGTTTGGACTGTTTTTGTGTTGCTCCTCACCTACTGACAGCTGTGGACTAAAGGCTATACTGTGACGTTTTTAGAGCGACATGCTATACTATGATGTTTGTTGGGCGACACACTATATTAAGGCTTTTTTAATTGACATATTACTGTGCCTTTTTTTTTGTTTTAGTTTTTTTTTTTTTTTTTAGCAACATAAGAATTCGAACAGTTTTAAAAGTTACTATACTTTTACTTGTGCAATGAAATTATTATTCTATGGTATTTTTAGATGACATATTATACTCTTATGTTTTCTTGAATTACATACTATTTTGACAATATACTGCACTATGACATTTTTTGAACCACATATCATACATGACAATTTTAGGCAACATCCTATCATTTTGCGCTTTTTGAACCACATAATAATCTATATTTTGTTTTTTTTTTCTTGCCAACATGCTGTACTATGAACTACAGGCCATACTATGTTATTCTTGAGTAAAGCATACTATACTTTGACATTTTCTGAACTACATCTTATACTATGGCGTTATACACAGAGTGCTTTGGTTACAAGTTGATTTATAATCTAGATTTTTTTCTGTTTTGTTTTTTGACGGGATTACCACAGACCTGACCGTCAACACCGTTGACACCCACCTCAGGGAGACGCTGTCTAAGATCTCAAGGCTGCCTGGTCGTGGTCTTTCTGGCACGTACTCTTCCAAGATGAGCCGGGAGGTTAAACACTGATGGAATGACACCAGGTCTAAGCCGACAAACTTCCAATTCCTCCTCAACCCATAGTCTCTGGGAAACCTACATGGAGTAAGAAAAGTAGACAGAGAAGTAATTAAGTCTGTACACAACATATTAAAAAGAAATCATGCTAATAAATTAAGTACAAAGAACCGAATTCGCCAATATACTGGAGACCAGAGCTATTTAATTTGATAAGTATAACCTTGTTTAGTAACATTTCAATTATTTGAGAGCAGTCCTGAAGAACTGCCTGTAATCCCAATCATAAAATGGGTTTGGAGGAAGAACATAGATGGTAATCTGGATATACATGAGTTAGGCTTTATAACTACTATTGGTAGTATTGGTGGTAGTAATAGCAATGTGACTACTACTAGTAGTAGTGGTAGTACTCACTACTGCTGCTGATACTAGCACTGCTACTACAACTTGTAATACTATTACAAATGCTGATACTACTTCTACGACTCTAACAGCTGTTTATACTACTACTGCTGCTTGTACTTTTAGTATTACTACTACTGCTTGTACAACTATACTACAGCTACTATTAATCGTCTGGTATTTGCTTGTCAAGCTGCTAGCTCGCCTTAGCGTTTTGCTAGTGGCTAACTAGTTAGCTCTCATAGACTGGAAGCTCTCAACAAGATTTCATAATGAAAAAAGAGCCAAAAACTATTCTTACCTATGAAAAGTCATTCCAGGTTTCCTTGTCTCAATCGTACGACGCAGTGTGCAATTGTATGCAGCACAGTGAGCCGGCATACTTGCTGTTTCCGTTTTCACGCCGTCTACATCAACGGAATGCACTGAAGCTTTGCCTCCACTAGCTTAGCCTCGCTGTAGCCGCAACTCAAAGGGGCGTGTCCTATCTACTCATTCATATCTATGAGAACAACGATGGCTGCACATAAGGACACCTGACGTTGATTAGCTGCGTAAATACCATTATATACAGTCTATGTTAAATACGTATGTGAATCGCATCATTGGCTGCAGCAGCCAGTCACCGGTCACTCACTGACTCACATTGAAAAATAGCACAGAATGAATTGTTACGTGTTTATTTTATTTACAATTTAGGTTGGATTCTTTTTTTTGTGCGCAGCGCAGATTTTCTGTGCGCGGAGACCGTGTCAGCAGTGCGCAATTGCGCACGCGCGCAGTTTAGAGGGGAACAGTGACTGTGACACTCCAAAACCCTGTTGTACTTGGATTTGGCTGTCTACCAATATTTTTGTTTTGTGGTAACACTTGTAATACCTGGTCAATCAGTTAGCAAAACAAACATAACTTTCTATTCATTTTTGTGACCAAGTATTTATAGTAAAAACATATTCTATATGTTTGTTTTGTTTTATTGTGACTTTCAGCTACATATGGGTCAGAAAATATCATTAGTTGACTTCTGACATCACTTTTTTTTGTTAACATACTCCAAGATCATACTTCTACTCATCTATATTCAGAAAAAATTTGATCTACTTGTCCAGTATCGCTGATTCTACATCAATGACAGGATGGAAAGTAACAGTGACAATTTCCAGCTTTTGTCTATAATAGTTCCTGAGATACTCATTTAAATATTTTAGATGTTATTTAAACATTGCCTCAAGTTTCAATGTGGAAAAAATGTGCTGAGAGTGGCGCAACAGGGTTTTATTATTATTGTTATTGTTATTATCTTGGAAAAGTATTCATCATAACAATCTAAAATCTCACAATTATCCTTATAAATATGAATAAAAAAAGTATAGAGAGAGAGAGACAGAGAGAGAGGGGAGAGAGAATTATATGTCATTATTTGTATAGTAGTCTTTTAGTGGTCTCTTCTTCTTCACAACACATGTATGTGTTAATAATTTTAAAGTATATCTATACATTTTAGACGCCACCGCATTGTGAATTTAGTGAGAAGTAAATATAAACTAAGTTATCATGAACACTGTTTTGCTCAGCTGACAGGCTGTAACCAAACAATGGCCCGATGATGCAGCTGTGCCACACGTCATATTTAATTAACGGCTCCGAGGCGAAGACGTCTCGTTGCGTTAGATGCCTGTTGCCTCGACTCCTCTCTCCTCCTGACTCTGTATTGTCTCCTTCATTCACATCTCTGGTCGGAGGAACTAAGATGCAAAGAAAGGAAGAAATCAAGGTTGTACAGACATTAGAAATGAGAAGGAGGCGCCCTGTCAGCTCACCTGGTTGAGTAGGCAGCCCATTTATCGCCATATCACAGCAGCCTGGGTTCATTACCTTTCCCACTTTCCTGTTTTTTAAGGCTGTCACTATGAATAAAGGCAAAAAGTGAAAAAGAGAAGGAAACAGCGCTTGTCCTGTTGTGGCAACTCAAACAGGCTGAAAACCTGAACAGCTCATTTAGAGACACACTTTTCTGATCTATGGAGGAATATTTTGTGGTCTCTAGACACACTGGGAACACAAAATTATGTTCAAAAACAATGAAAAAGCCAGATTTTGCATAACATAGCCCCTATAAAATCAAATTTGCTGATATATTAAAAACTTTTGGAACTGCAATGTGAATCATGTATGAAACCACATGTATAAAATTTAAAATATTAAATTCAAAATTAGTCAAAGCCATAATATTTTCTTAAACTGATCTGTTATGGTCTGTTATAAAGCAAACAAGAAGTGTTTTGAAAAATTGTTATCAAAAGATAAAAATGTTGGACTTGTTGATTTGTAAAAATAAACAATCGGAGTTCCACCCCAGTTATTATTACGTTAACTTTAAGCTTTGGCAGTCCATTTAGTAGTTGTTCACTCAAAACTGCAAACCTCAATGTGGTGCTTATGGGGAAAATCAGGAGATAATGAAAATATGCACCTTCTCAACACCAAATTTAATGGCAATCCATCCAGTTGAGATATTTCAGTCATGGGCCAACATGGCAAAAATAGGCACAAGCTCAGAGAACATGACGCTGTTCAACAATTATTCCAACAGACACAAACGCGATCCGTCTAAATCTGTGAGCAATGGTTGTGTTGGAATGCAGCTTAATATGAATCTGCCTCGCAGCATTTTTAACACTGACAGATGTGAGAACAGATGAGAGATAAACGCAGAATTGTACAAAATAAATCAAAGCAATTCCAGAGTGATCACATGAAAACGACCGACATTCTGCAGAGGTTTTCTCGGTGTTTGTGTGGCATGTGTTCACCATGGTCCCAGTTGGTTCCCTCTGTGCAGATGGTTTCCATTTAGAATTCATTTGTTGTTCCCCCAGGGAACAGATAATGCAACTGTCCATTTGTGCTTTTATCCGGCAGAACAGGGAAGAGAGGAACATCTTTGCTAGCAATTCACCAATAGTCTCTATTGTGTTCGGTCTCATCCAGTCCAGAAAGCCAGAATATTGTGATCTCAGATACACAGATGTTGAATGAGGCTAAACCAGCTAACCACATTTCTTATGTCATGTCGCTCTTGCTGGTCTCCGTGTAAACAACTGCAACACAATACACTCAAAAACTCATCTCACAGTCTTTTTTGCAAACCAGAATTTTGTTTGTCCACAGGCACAGTGTGAAAAGACAGATGGGGCACCGATGGCAGACAGCTAAACTCTCTTCAGGCTTCCTTACCAAAAAATCTGAAGCACATTTCGCCAGTTCATTTCCCCCCGAGACAATCTGCCAGCTTAGACAGTCACGTATGACTCAACCATACTTTTGAACACATCATAAGCCTTTCAGAATGGGCCAAAATCCCTGCAGTATGACCATTTTGGACTTGCCAAGTCTTATAAAGATCCCACTGGGGCCTGGAGAAAATCACTAATGTGTGACAAACACCTGCTTCCCACCGTAGTCCGCCTCCTCCCCCACCGCCTCACCCGTCCTCCCCCTCCATTTGAAGGGCCCAGACGTCGGGTTGGTGCTGTTGTGGCAGCTCAGTTTGGGGTCGTGCAGGAGGTTCCACATCAGCCAGATCTGAGGGACGCTGAGGCTGTGAACCACCATGAGCTCTCTGTAGAAGCAGGGGTCGAACGTCTGGAGGTGAGGAGCCGCAGAGGGCCGGGGGATGCCGAAGGTCCGAAAGCCCTGATGGCGAGACGGTTTGACGCCAATCAGCTGGAGGCACATTCCCAGGAAGACGTCATCGATTGGGAACAACTCCACCTGAAAGACAAATCCCTGTGAATCAAGTAGTTTCTCAAAATAGACACAAATCTCCTTTTTTGAACTTTAAAGTACCTGATGGCAGGCAGAGCTGAGCCTCCGAGCTGTGTGTCCGGACATCACAAACCCTCCTCCTCCTGCGTAATTCGGGTACAAACCGCCTCCATAGACGAACTCTGGCACAAAGTACTTAGAGGTGCGGCGGCGAATGGGCTTAGCATGAATAATAATATCACCAACAAACAGATCCTCTTCTGGCTTTTGACCCTGCAGCATCTCTAGTATGTTTTCTATGTTAACATACACATCAGCATCGCCTTTGAAGATGAACCTGGATGAGAGAAGATAAAAAGATCACGCAGGAGCCGCATGAAGCCAAAAAAACTCATGATTCTGTGCAGTTTTATCAACACTGACTTGACATGGGGGCAGCTGCTGTTGACCCATTCCAGAAAGTGAGTTTCCTTTAGCGTCAGGTTGAAGAAAGTGTCTTCAAAGTCCCACAGCAGGATGTCCCGAAAGGTTTGACTCTCGTACCCCAGAAGTCGATCCCACAGAGGCAGAGCAGATTGATTCCTGGGAACCCCGAGCAGGAAAACCGTACGGATGGACACGCCGTTTTGGAATTGTCCCTCCTTACCCCAAGTCCGACGGACAACCTAAAGGAATAGAGTGCATAGTGAAAAAGGTCATTTATTGTTTACTGTGGTGAGCTTGGCTGAGG
Organism: Amphiprion ocellaris; assembly: GCF_022539595.1. NCBI lineage: Eukaryota > Metazoa > Chordata > Actinopteri > Pomacentridae > Amphiprion > Amphiprion ocellaris. Next base: position 32,505,945 of record NC_072768.1, read on the forward strand.
TAGTCAAGTATTTTAGCAATTAGCAGTTAGAATTAGCATGTAACACTAGCAAGTTTGGTGAGCTGGCTTGCGTAGTTTCTTTGTCAGTGGTAAGTTTTCTTTGGACATTGTAGTAGTCTTACAGCTAGCATTAGCATTTAGAGCTAGCACTAGCAGCTTTGGAGAGTCTATATGTGTAGTTTCTGTCACTTTTTAGGAGTTGGCACTAGGTATTCAGCATCTTGAACTAGCTAACTGGTAGCATCGACACTGGTCACGACCTGGAGCATCTCCTAAACGGGCCTGGGTCAGTGATGTGTTAGTAATCGCTGCTCACTGATGTGTAAAGTGATGGGTCAGGGATCCTAGGTCCTTTATTGAGTGCACATCTTTCTTGTTTGGAGCACAAGTGTCTTGTGTTTAAATTAACTTGATTAAGAAGCATGTTAGTTAGCAAACAAGTATTCATTTACATGCTAAACAATCATGGAATAATAATATCATTCATTCTAAAAGTGCCTTTTAAATATCATGTGACCAAGCTGGTGAGCAATTAAGACAAAAAAAAGGTTTACTTTTGGAACAAATCATGTTTTCCACTGCATAAATAGTAGATGGAAAGTTACTGAGGAAACGTTTCTATACATTTTTTTATTATTGTGAGTTTTCATACATGCATGCCTCAGCTGTGACTGTTTACGTCTAAGAATTTTTAATAGGGATAGTTAAAATATTCATCATTGTAAGCTTTCAGGCACAACAAACACAAGGCCCTTACTGTTTTTTGCACTTTTACGTTACATCTCTGCTCTATTTAATACTGGCTTTTATCAAACATGCTTTAATTACTGGATTCTTTTGCAGGTACTGGAAGACTCCTGGTTCATCTTAGGCAATTCAGTTTTACTTCCTGTACTCCTATAACCTGGAATAGCATGCAGAACAATCTAAAGGTGGATTCATTTTTATCCTTTATGTTTTTTACTTGTTTTTTTTTTCTTTTTACCTCGAGGTGTTCTTGCTTTACTTGAATCACCTTCTCTTAAATCTTATTATTATACTAATATGCTTTTTAATGACAATTTTTTGTTAGTTTTAACTCATTTATTTTTCTTTGCATACTTCCAACTTCTCTTTGTGTTTTTGCTCAGCTATGTAGTAAATGAGTCCTCTACCTCAGTGTGGGTCTGAATCTCCTTTGTTGCTCTGTTTTCTTCCCTAATCAAGTCCTCACTGAAACATCTATTTATTTAACTGCGAAATGCTCAGCTGCGTTCACAAGCTGGTTGCTGGCTTTGTTTGGCTGTTTATCGGTGCTGCGCAGATTGTGTACAGTGGATTTAGCAGAACTTTTTCTACCGAAAACAACTGAGAGGACACAGAGAGTAGTGAGAGTGAATTAAAGAGCAGGAAAAAATGTGTAAATAGTCAAAATAATGAGCTTATAGACACTAAATAGTTGTGTAGAGCTGAGGGGAACCACAGAGTAGCGTGTCATACTGTATTACCTGACGCTTATCAAAATCTGCAGCTACAGATTTCACCGCAATGAGCATGTAGGGAGCTTTCTTAGATCCTTCTTCTTCCTCTGCTTCTCCGACATGACATTTCTCCGGCTGGTCTATGAGCAGCTTGAAGTTTCGGTTGTCTTTTTCTCTCAGGTAGCGTTCAAAGTCAAACGGTGGCATTGTCGGTAGCGGCTTGCCAGGAGTCTGGGTTGGCGTCGCGTTCTTCTTTCGAAGCTTGGATTTGGTCCTGGACTTGGACTGAGATTTGGATTTGGACTGAGGGGGTTTAGACTTGGGTTGAGGCTTGCAGGGAGGCAGCTGTGGCTCTGGATGGCTGGATGGGGACTTAGAGGACAGAGAATATTAAATTTAATCGACATCATCTTAACAAAGATTCAATAAATGTATCAGTCCGTGTTCAGAAATGGTTCCCTAAACATCCCTAAGTAAGAAACATTTCCATTTGAGGAGCCCGACAAGCAAATTAAAGGTTATAATTGAATTTTTAAAGTGCTAAAAAGTGTTAAACCTACAATATTTTCTGTTTTTGAATATGTGTGCATTCTGTGTCTGCATGCTTTGCTCTGCATCTTAAAGCCTTTTGACTCTGTGTCATTGTAACCTGTGCTTTACTACAGCTAATAAATTCCTCACTTAATCATGCATGAAACGGTGGGATGGTCCTCTTTAACTGACAGAAGGAAACTGCTTTGCAAGTATTTTACCTAAAGGGCTCCAATAGATAAACTGCTTCATTAATTCTGCTTTCTGCTCATACTAAGATTAGAAGATAGTCTGCATCATAAATTTAAACTGAGCTTGAGAGAACTGACTTCAGGTACTTTGTATGAAAAAACAGACGACTGAAATGTAAAAAACTAGCTAAAATCAAGACTATACTTATGTATTTTTAATACAAAGAGCTCACAATCTCAGAGAGGCTACCTGTTGGAATAAAAAATGATTAAATAAATAAATATAAATATAGGAGCTAGAATGTGTGACCGCTGTGAATCACTGCAGATGGAAATGAGCATTTATATAAACTACGGCATATTGTGTGTGCATACACTGATGCAGTCAACATATGCAGGATGAATATTCATATAGAACAAACTGTACAGCGCTTCGATCTCATCTCTGGATTTCAGCCCAGCAGCAGACAGGATGTGAGAACGTCTCCATATTTTATTCTGTCTATCTGCGAGCACAACGAGCATCAGGGTCTTTATGTGGGATGAAATCTTATAAATGATGACCGGACTAACAGCCCTTCTCCTGAGACTTTAACTGTCTCTTTAGGCTTTTTAAACCAGGCTTAATACACTTAATGAGAGTGAATGAACTGCAGGACGTGTAGTCATTATCTTTCATGAACATATTAGCATGCTAATATAAGCACTTAGCTCAAATTAATGCAGTGTCAACAATTAAGTCCATTGAAGTCCCCCCCAAAAAACTCATGTCAGTGCATCAGAGTAGCACAATCAGATGTTTTTTTAACCAAAAATAATCATTTTATGCTTTAAAAGAGCTTAAATGAAGTCGTCACATCTTTCTCCATCCACTCCACCCCCACTTGCTGCAGATCAAGCACACCAGCTCACCTGCGACTCTGTTCGAACACTGCAAAAGGACTTCACGCTACACAGTGGCAAGTTGTAATATTTGGAGTAATTTAATATATGGAAATGGAAATCGAAATGGAAACTGATCGGTAAGAAAAATTATGATAAAAGAAACCCTGCAAGTTAACAAAATTGGTTCCTCAGGTTCATGAATTTTGCAACTGTGGAAGTCAGAATCTGTGTTTTTGAGACAGCCATTGACAAACTGTAGTTTGGTGGAGGTGGAAATGTTCAGTCATGTGTTGGCTGCTAATTTCACTCACTATATGTCTTGTGGTATATGTCAAACTGCATATGGGCATGCCAACAAGTTATAAATCTTAATTTTTGCAATAGGGATCTTTAATCTCATAGTAATATTAATGTACCACGCTCTAAATTCATAGACATTGACTCTGTGTGATGTTAATACACAGCTTTTAAATAGGTTTATTGTTATCATTTTGCACATTTCAAGTCATTTCATTACATACTATGTAACCTTGCACATTCTCTGGTGAATATTTTGCACAGTCTTGCACGTTGGAGGTATTGCTATTACTTTTTATGACTTTTTGTCTGTCTACTGATTTGCAACACATAAAAAATATCAAAATCTGCATATTAGTGTTTGCTTTTATGCACTAAAACACCAAATCAGATTGCTCCTATGTTAAAACCCACTTGGCAATAAAACTCTTTCTGATTCTTATGACCAGACTACCATCGTATTGTGCAGAAATCTGGCAACTCTTGCTGATGCAAACATAATTTCACATTTCTTTTTAGCCTGGACCAAAGCTTCAAATTGTTGAATTCATCTAGAAGCCCACCTTTTTGTGTGTCAGTGCTGAAGTCCGGCAAACTAGAAAATCAACAACACATATATGAACACAAATGACTGAATTATTAAAAGCCTTACCCCTTGAGACTCCTGGTTCACTTTAGCCCCACTGGCTCCCAGCAGAGTCCGACTGGAGCTAGTAGAACCGTGAATCTCCAGCTTCCACATCGGCTTGTCCCATCCAGAGGAGAGCACAACCTGGAAACATGAAGCAACCATGAAAGAACCAAAAAAAAAAAAGTGTGATTTATTACAAATTTGAGCAGTGATTCCTTCCATCCTCACCTGGTGGACGTAGAGCAGTAGACAGAACAGCATCAGCAGCAGAACTGTGCACATCACATCTGCCTTCACGTGGAAGATCCTCCTCATCGTCAACATCCTCCTCAGCATCTTCTGAAGGCTGAAGTTAGAGCAGCAATGCATTGGAAGCTTTTCAGACAGCCGTTGGCGCCGATACCTGGAGCTCGATTTGGTTTTGCAGATCACTCTGCAGGATTTGGTGAAAAAATGTGGCGATTTTCTTTCCTCCTCTCAGCTGCATTGTCGAGTTGCACCTCGAGCCTGATGGATTGTTTATAAAAATACATCCCAGCTGTTGTTTACTAGGGATCGGGCATGTGTTGCTGTGCTCTCACGGGCTGGAAAGTTACTTTAGGAGAAAATAAACTTAGATTGACTTTGCGTGTATCACTCTTACTGACGTGTTCAGCATGTTTGTCTCCGTCCTCTTGTTCTCCTTAGGCACCGGAATGTGGGAAGATCCTAAACAACCACAAGAACAGCGGACAAAAATTCAAAGTAAACATCATTTCCACAAACTCCGATGCTCCATGCTGCAAAGACTGTACAGTTACTTCGTTCTTCCTACTTTTGATTCATTAGGGAAAGAAGAAATTGTCCAGGAAATCTAAGCCATGGCTGTAAAACTCATAGTCATCATGACTAACGCAATAATATCTTCCTTTGTGGCTTGAATCAGTTTAGCCAATTTCTCTTGCAATATGTTTAAATCAAAGCAAATAAGATGCCGTGTAGACACCAGTTTACACAGCTAGACAGCTCATTTTCACCTCTTTTATTGCAGTGATTAATGGACATGATTAATGGACACATGGATGCTGGATTGATAGCTGGGACCAGCTTCACATCACCTAATTCTGAGAAAAAACAGCTTTAAAAAGTCAAAAATAATTCAAGATATTACCGCTTTTGCAGATATTTTAATCTGTGAGTGTCTTTTTTTGATTTGCATCCCAAACTCACCGCAGCCTTGCAGAAGGGGGAGTGTCTGTGTCTTATGTAACTGAACATGAAGGTAGTGATTTTAAACAGGACACTGTGTCCCTGCATTTATGTCATCATAGGAGCAGACATGACTTAACAAAAGCATCACAAAAGTCTAATAAAGTAGACTGAGTTATACTACCAGCACACGTAATCACAGCTTGTGCAGATTCCTGACATGCATGACCAAGATCCAAAACTTCTCCCCAAAGAAAATACTTTTTCCGTCTACTTTTTCTTTGTACCTCACCAACAACATTTCTGCTTATTTTATAATCCTAAATTGTGTGCAAAGTTCTGTAAGTAATGCAAGTTATTCAAACTTACCAGACGAGGCAGACAGAGGAGTAGAAGGAGGCCAAACTGGAAACATCTGTGCTGCAGAAACTACAAAAAAAGCTGCTTTTGCACAGTTACGCATGCAGCAAAACTGAACCTCCAAAGTTTCCAAACGCAAAGATCCCGCGAGGAAGCGAACAAAAGAGCAGAGAGCAGCAAAGATGATGTGTTCATGAGTCTGAGAAAAAAGGGGCGGATGGTTAATACACAAACTGTCTGACCTGGAGCTGAGAGGCTTTACGAGCTGCCGCTGCGCGCATGGTGCTTTCAGGTGCTGCAGGAAATTCCAACTTAACGAAAATACAAGCCCTTATCTGTGCTATTTTATTTGCGTTTTTATAAGTAAAATGCAAATTATTGGCTGAATTTGTGTATCAAACAAACAAAACAGCGAAGTAAATTATTCAGATTTTATTTTATCTAAGCAAATGTCCACTACTATGTGGATATTGCAAGCTCAATTCAATTCTGTCACTGAATTCTGACACTGAATGCATCAAAATTAATAGTAAATGTAAGTTAATATAACCAAAAAGAAGGAAAAGATTGTGAATTTGACATTTTAATGTGTAAAGACAGCAAGATCGTGATCAAAATGATCAAACTGTTCCACTTTTGCGTATCTAGAAGTCCATATGTTTACATATTTTGAGTCAGAACAGAAGCACTTGAATGCATCATTGTCATCCCTTGGCCCAGCCACGTGATTTAAACTGGCCCCTTACAGATGCCAGCACATGAAACACTGGAAGAAGTAGAAGTGAGACAGAAAAGAACAGAACAAATAAAAGTGGAGAGTGCGGAGGGAATGTTAGAACATGAGTCACTGTTCTGTGGTGTTTGTTTCCCAGAAGAGATGAGGTCCAGCTACAGAAAACCCCAAAGAGACGCACAGTCCTGGGTATTGCTCAATGGTATTTTAATCACGGTTGATGACTTCTAACAGCATTTGATTGGGAGTTTTGATTTTGGAGATTGTATGGAGAAGAGAGCAGGAGAAAGAAGGATGAAATGAAGATGAGAAGGCACGAGGAAGGAGGAAGCCGGAGGGACAGAAGAAGAAAGAAAGGGAGAACATATGCTCCACTACTTAGCATTCAAAGCCTCTGACTGTGTCTCTGCAGCCTTTTGCTGAAAATGCAGATTAAGATGCTGCTCTCTAAAGAAAGTCCCCTTCTTTTATTATGCTACAAGACACATTTTAGATTATGTTTGTCAAAAAAAAAGCACTTTCAGGTTTAAACGAGTGGCTACAGATGTAAATAAAATTGCCTCAGGCTGCACAGTCAGCACACACAAGAAGAAACTCCCAGGACGAGCAGTAATAGTAATTTTTGGCGGCACACCGTGTCCTTCCAGAACCATACGTAGCACCTATAGGCTACAGCTGGTGGCCGACACGTGTCTGTGCATTCAGAGCTATACAGAGAAAAGGGTGGGAAAAGCAGAGAGGGGGAAAAAAATGCTGGATTCAGGGTACACTATAGCTCTACTGACAAAATAAAACAATGCACATCCAAAAATTGGCCTGTATTTCACTCAACTCTAATTTTTCCCATCATGCTATCATTCATTTAGTGGTATATTAGCTGGGGATGCAGACAAACTGAAGTGAGGAATAACAATGAGATGGTTCTGACCTTTAGAAAAAACATTTAATACAAATACTAATTTCTTTTCACCATGATATGCGGCTATATTCAATGAAAAAAAAACTATGTGAATGTGATAGAAATTGAACTCTTGCGACACTCTTCTAACCATAATAATTGCCAGATACTTTACCAAAACAAGCCTGATTAATAGAAACACTACAAATTAATCTTGAGCAAAAAACTGAAAAGTGATTGCTGGGGTTTAGCTGCAAAGTGGCTGCCAGTATAAAGCAGCTGTGACTAGTAAGTAATAGAACCCCAATAAATAAATATGAACACAGGAAACCACTCTCATAATGTCTTTAAAACATATCACGCCTACAAGACTTGTTGGGTAACATTAACATCTGTGCTGCAGTTTGAAAGAGACATTCAGACCATTTATAACGGATATCCAGAGTGAGAAAACAAGATTAAAATATCTGTGCACAGGCCTCACTGTATTTATACGCACTAATTCTAGCTCACATATTCGAATTCAACCAGAGGTACAGTTTGAATAAACAGTTGTGCAACTTGTCTGGGAGGAAAATCATGCCTTTATGATTCTGCAACAAACTCATGTAACAGCTACAAGTGTTTAAAATTTAATTTAATAATCATTTCTGCCACAAACACATGTAAAGTACATTTACAGTCTCTTGAGTATAATCTACAAAAGGTAAACAAGTGAAACCCACAGCATCGGTCGTCTGGTACATTCATTAATTTAAAATAGTTTTCTTTGGCTACAAACACCACACATGGACACACAACAGTTGGGAGCAAAGACTCGAGAGTAGGGATCGACTGATATGGGATTTCCAGGGCCGATACCGATGTCGATATTAATCAAGCATGGCCAAAAACCAATATTTGGAAGCGGTATACATTAAATGTTTTTTTTTTTAACTGCATGTGATAGCAGAGAACCTGTCTTTCATACCTAGGCTTCTTCATTAATAAGGGTGGCTATAACTGAATATGTAAAATAGAAATAGGAGTGATTAAATTAGGACACTCTCCTCTGTTTATGTGGAATCAACTGTGATTGATCAGTTTGTCTCCTGCAGTTACGTCTGCTTTTCTTCACTATTTTCTTAATATTTCTCTGTTCTGTCACTTCTATTGCCCACTGAGGTCCAGATCTTAAAGCATTATTAATTATTGTTTTCCAGGCTAGCCATTAGCACAGCCTCAGCCACTGGGAGGGATGACAATTTCCTGGTTGTGTTTCTTGTTCTGTTTTTGCTGCCTGAGAGACATTTCTGAGACCACAGAGTGAAACAGACAGAGAGAGGAGGTTGCATCAGACTTGAAGTAGCGGATTTAATTTATCAACAATCGGTCAATAAAAATACAGATATCGATAATTGGCCACGATAATCAATCTATCCCTACTCGAGAGCAAGTGAACAATCAGGGCCACGAGTGACTTTAATGGCACGACTCTTCGAAGCTGCTCGCCGTCTCGCTCCAGCTGTTCTCTCTCTAAACATCACTGTGTCGGCTGAGTTAAACAGTCCAGCACGTCGTCATTCTCTCCAAATGCTCGCGTCTTAGTTTGGAAACAGTTTGGAAGGCGTCTCCGAAGTTTAAACATTTTCTCAGACAAATGTGCAACATCACCTGCGACACCTCTAGTACATTTAACAGGCATCAGGCTCTACTTTTTCTGTCAGTCTTTACTAGCGACGCTATCAGGCAGCCAACTGCATGTGAGTTTTGTGTGTGTTTTGGTCCTGCAAACACATCCGCCTTCACCACTTGCACACACCTACATTACTTTGACGTTATTTACTGAGCTAAATCAAGCCCTTCCAGACAGCCGCACTGCTACACGGAGATGGATGACTATTTCACAACTGCACTAAGTCCACGGTCAGCATTTTGTTTTTCTGTCAGCTAGCAGAATTTCAAGTTTCAAGGAGCTGGTGCCAAATGTTGCTGCCAGGCTGTTGCTAAGTCATGGAAAGCTTGGATTAAGGCTGCAACAGTGTCCCCTTTTCACAGTCCTAGTTCTTGTTTCGGGCTCGTCGTCCTGGTGAAACATCCTGGCTGGTAAACTGTATCCTGTTATTCATCTGGTGTGCCTGCGAACGTCTCTCCGACTTTTCAATCTATCGGTTGGTTCCTGCATCTCTCCTCCTCGTTCCAGCCTCAGGAGGATGCAGTGCCGGCCCTCATGATCCTGAAGAGTGCGTTGACGTTATTGCTTTTGATGGCGTCTCGACAGGCAGAGATCACTTGGTTCTTGGGTTTACCCACTGAAGAGAAAAACATACAAAACATAGACATACAGTCAGTGTTTCTGAAATCGGTATTAATGTGCCCCCCCTCGCCCTCAAACTGCGTTATAATTGTAATATTAAATATTATTAGCAGGTTTTTTACAGGTCTGAGCCAAATCTCCAGAAAATGACATCTGCTTTTGAAACTTAAACTATTACACCATGATTATATGACGACAAAAAATGCTACATGCCTCGGAGTCTGCCAGCTCGCTGTATTGCCTGGTTGACAGATTTGAGACAGGCCAGAAGGGCGTTGTGGTTGTTAGAGCGGATCTTGTATTCGTTGATAAGGTCCCTGTTTAGATCGTACAGCTCTCTGTAGCGCTTCTTCATAGTTGTCCTCCAGAGAACAAAGAAAAAGTAGGACTCAAATTAAGATTAAATATACAATCATTCGGATTCAAACACTGCATGGATTGAGAAATCAACAGAATTTGCAATATAATAGTAATTTTCACAGCACGTGTCGCAGTAGGAAAAGCAGTGGAAGTGGAACTAATAGTAATAATAATGACACCGAGTGTTACTGTAAGTCTTTTAGCCCATGCACAAGTGGAAGTGGCTAATCCAAATAGAATGCAGCCATCCTAAATATTATGAACTACACGTGGTTTTTCTACAGTGACATGTCCATATTGCTGCAAGTCTTACAAAGGATTACTCTGTAAATATTGTGCTAACTCACATGTCACCCATAAGGCGAGCATCCTCCGCTTGCACCAGCATGTTTCTGATGTAGTTGGAGTGATCGGCCATAGCTGCAGTTAACTTCTGATGGACGGAGTGGAACTCATCCACCTAGGACACACACGTTTAAGACCCAGTACTAATACACAGAAGCAAAAACACGTTCCTGGTGTACTTTAGAAGAAAATAACCAGAGCTCCTGCACAAAGTAGAAACACTTCTTGCACAGTAGCTAATTTTACCACAGCAGTGCAATAAATAATTGGCTGGTAATAAGGGGAAAATGTGGCCTAGCATAGTCACGCTGTATTACATGATAAAATTCAGTTTTCAGAAACATTTCTGTAATCTACTTTTTGTCAATAGCCCCTGGTTTCTCTTCACAGTTGTCTCAACAAAAGTGGGATGTAACCCCTGACCATGAATACAGGAACATATCCTGAACTCCAGCTCTGGGTAGTGGAGTTTCTTACCAACACAAGCATGAATCAGGTATAAGTGTTCAATCAAAGCAAACATCATAAAGCAGAATTATCTTAACTGTGTTTTGAAGTGCCACTGAATAAATAAATAGCCTAACCTGTCGTTCACACAAAACAGAGACTAGATGGGCGATACTCTTATTTCTGTCATATCAAGAATGATTATCTCACTTGACTTCTCTGAGCTACGACAAAATCCTTGTGAATAAATGCTTTTGCACTCAGAAGATGCATTGTGAAGTTGATCATAAACAATATATTGGACTTTTAGTGGCTACATAAAATGTGTGATTGTGAGAAGTCAAACCTCAGTGAGTGTAGTGCGAAGCTCCTCGAAGTATGCGGGGAAGTCTGCTTCTGCTGACAGGTCCTCTATTGCCAGGAAGGAAGCTAGTGATTGGACAAGATCTCCCGCTAAGTCAATGTCATCTGTTCTCAGGGTGATCTGATTGGACAGATTGGAAAAATAAATTATTTAACAGAGTTATATTTGTTGATTTAACAGAAATAGGGCCATTGCAACTTTGTTCTAATAGCTGTAAACTTCTAAGGAAAGTACAGCTCTAAGCCAAATTAATACAAGATGGCTTTAGTGCAGTGCATGATATGATTTGATTTTTGTTACACAGCATTATGAATATAATTCATTACTCTCAAGTGAATGGATGTCTAATCAAAGTAGAATGTAATGTGAGAACTTAAATGAGTTGTTGGCATTGTGGATATCAGTGTTAACGTAAGCGACTAGTCCACTGAGTTCATTTGTATTTTCAAAGCTTATAAATCACAGTGATTTTGTGTATACAAGTGTACTTCAACAAAGCTCATGTGTTTTGTTTCTTTTCATAATTTGAAGTTAAATTTTGCTCTTTAAAAGTGTTGGAAAAGTCAGTATACAACAACAAACAGCCAATAATTCTGAATTACGACTAAAACTAAACACATGGCTGTTATATTTGTGTGTACCTGTCCATTGCTGGCCATGCTGAAGGAGAGTAAACCTCCTCCTCTCAGTGAATTAAAGGTGACATCTGGGCTCTCGACTCCCTCTGGAAGCAGGAAGTTCTGATTCAGCCACATTACCACCTAGAAGCAGATACAAGCTTTTAATACACAGTTTTCAGCCTTGTGGAACTGAACAGAATCACTCTTGAAATTGTTCTCCTTCCCAGAGATATCCTGATATCCCACCCTTTGCGGTCGGTCATTGATGCTAAATGTGACCCTTCCATTGGGCAGAGCAGCTGAGGAGTCAACCGTGATGTCATACATGGAGAAACGAGGCAGCTGACGAGTGATTTCAAACACGTGGAACTGGGTGCTGGAAAGAGCAAAAAAAGAAAGTGCAGAGACGAGCAGTAAAGGAGCCAGAAGACAAAATAGCAACGTTATTGTAAATCTATGGGGTGGAAACTGCAATAACTATAATCTTGACAATGCAGCATGATTTCACTTACTGTTATGACAGTTATCTTTCTCACACATGTCCTACCTAGTTTTCCCTCCAACAAAGGCTTTGATGTGCAGATCCACTGGTATATCTTTTGGGGGAACGATGGGGACTCGGACACATCCTGACAGGTTCTGGGCACTGGGGTGGACAACGTGACTCTCACCCTCAAATATTCCCTCTGCAAAGATGAGCACTGCACGGATAATGGTTTCTGGAAAGGACAAAGAAAAGAATCAGGCAATTATTAGTGAATACTCAATCAGAATGGAACTTATCCATATTTGACAGGCTTAAAATTCTCAGCTTAGATGTTAAAAAAAATCTACCATTTGGTGTTGAAATGCTGAGCTCTACATGAGCCTTCTGGGTTTCTGTAGCAGGTTTCACCGACAGCGCTGTCTGGAGCTGAGTGTTGGCTGGTATGACACCCACCCCGCTGTTCATCTGCGACACACCCTGAAATAAATATGACAGTTTGTGTGAACGCTGGCATAAAAGAACATATGGATCATTTATGAATCCTGCAATTATCTACAGTATATGAAATCTGATATTTCTCAAACACAAAGGGATTTAAAGAAACTGAATTAATGAAACCAGCAGTTAGAACTAAAATAACAACAGAAATCTACATATTTAACATAGTTGAGCTTAAGTGCAATAGAAAAGAAAAATAGAAAAACTTAGAGCAACATAGAAATAAAATGGAAGGACATTACATTAAATGGACAGATTTTGAAATTATTTTGGTCCTTTAGCCTGTTATGGTTTAACTGTTCTACAATTATGGGTATTGATGGTTTGAACTCCAGTTAACTTTATTGTTTACTTTTTTAAACTAGTAAATAAATGATAAGCTATATGGCTTGTTAAAAACTGTGGGAAATGTTCACAAAAATGTATTACTATAACTGCATGTCTCAAAATTATATAAACACTTCAACTGAACCAGTGAGTGACAAAATAAATAGAGGCTCTCTCTCAAGCATCCTATGTATCTTGAGACATCTTGTATTTAAACTATTATTAAAAGTAATCTTCCAGAGACGATGATTATCCACAACAAATTTTAATATGCACACATAGGTTCATTCAAAGGTAAGAGGGAAATTTACACTCAAGGCATAAAAGCCTCCTGATCCGATCTGTTTTTCAGGATGAATAAATATGTGCACCTTGGCATTCTCCTCATAGTTGCGGAGCTCAAGCAGCAGATTCTGTCTGCGTTGGCTGAGCTCTCGAACGAGATCCTGTTCAGCGCTGGAGTCCATGAGATTCCCTTTCAGGTCCTTACTGGCTGGCAGGTAACCACGAACTAAGGAGATACACACATTGAAAAACAATGAAGACATCCTATTCTATGTTGAAGAATTCTAAGCTGATACTTCTAAATTATGTATACAAATTTATTAAACTTTCATCCAAGGATGACTGCGATTGGCCATGTTTGACTTTTTCCACCATGGCTTCTTCAACACGCAGACAGACTCCCACAGCGTACCCTCTCCCTCTGTGGAGGTGCAGATGAGCTGCTTCTGTCCATCCAGCCTGTAGTCTCCCTCCACCACTCCAGCCACAGACGAGGAGAAGTTGTCTTTGAAAATGACCTCACCTGTGCGGTCGCTTCGAGCATCAATCTGGAACAAAAATTGAATGCGATCACAGAATAGATGGAAGCCGGAAAAAGTGCAGAGTCTAGGTCACCGTTGTTCTCAAGAATCTAATGTAATACCAGTTTCCTGAATTGTAAGGGGTTATTTTGAGAAAGACGGTCTGCCAAATTGTGCACTGACCTTTCCATTGGACCAGCCAGTAATGAGCTCCACAACCCCATCAGCATTCAAGTCAAAGGCATGGATGCTCATTGCATGATTCTTAGACTGTAGGAGGCAGAAAGAAAACATTACAGAATAATAAATGGAGACAACATTATTTATATTCAAGCCATGGGTAAAGTCTTAAAGGTTGGGGAGTTCATCAAAATATCAAAGGAAATGAGACAGACATAGAACAAACAGAGCAATGACTTGCAGAGAAAAAAATCTGATTAAGACAAATGTTACATAAATGGTGCCTGTAACCCAAAAATACAAAGGTTAGACCTGTGTCCGCAAAAAATACATAAATGGGTATGATACCTTAATCCTCCAGTAGCGTGCGGTGCGGTCATAGACCCCAACTGTGCCATTCGCCAGGGCATAACCAAACCTGCTGCCATGCATATGACACAGGGATGTAACTGTCTGTGTGGAGAAGGACAGAAGAAACAAAAAATAAAAATGTTATTCTGCACTCGTGCAGCAAAATACAAATAAGAGAATCTACAGCATGTCACTGCTACCAGTGCAATGATGATAATAGTTATTATTCCTTTACTGCTCCTTCCATACAACACTTTTAAACACAACAGAGCCAATGCCAATTCATTTACATATTTGGATGCATCTTCTTACCTCATTTTCAGTCATCTCTGACACAAGCTCATCCTCTTTGAATACCCTGATGTCAAAGTCCTCAGATCCTACCAGGAGCTGCAAATACAATATTAACAGTTTATCATAATTACATTAATGAATCTGTAATCGTATTCATAGCGATAGTTTCAGCTATAGTAATACAAAACTCTGAACACTGTTAAACTAGACACCTATAGGAAATATGCATGAGATAGGAGGAAGACAGACAACAGCTGTCCAGCTGGAGTCAGATTATGGCCATGGAACATACCCAGCACATGTCTCAGACTGCCAGCTAGCCAAGACTCACCTCATTTTTTCCATCTCCAGTGAAGTCACAGAGCACCAGAGACCTGACATTATCTCCAGTTACCTAGCATAAAGATACTTCTTGATTACATCCCACAGAAATGTTGATTAAAGGAATAACAATTCTTGACAGGACTTGAAGTACAGCATACTTACTCTTTAAAGATGCCAAAACAAATAAATTGGAAACCACCGGTGAAAACGTTAGATGAGATCTGTTACTATTTAATTCCTAATGAATAACAACTAGCTCTACTTACTTAAATAAACCTCTTTGTATAATCAACGTGAACTGAAGTGCAATCTGAGTTAATAGTGTCTTTAGTCTTACTGTCCAAAAGTGGTCGTTTCCCACATAGTCAAAGCCTTGCAAAGCACAGTTCCCTCCAATGATAGCAAGAGGAGAAGGGATGTCCCCAAGTTTCCCCAACACAATAGCATTGGCTCCATCTGCCACCTACATTCACACACAACAGAAACGAGGCATTGAAAGCCGAGCTAGGTCCATTCTCTGTGTAAAGCATTTATACTTTAATCATTTTTCATGCCCAGATTTTAACGATACTTTGCAAATCCTTAGCTCAAGGATCAGAGAATCAGATTATGACAGCCAGCTGTATCAATGTTCATTGTTAACCATAATTATACATTATATATTCATTGTTATATTTTTTCAACTAAAAGACGATGTATTCATATAAAATCAACAGAACAAAACTTGAACATTTTTCCAGTTTTAATTTTAAATCATCCACTATATATCATTTTCAGAGAATAGCGTTGATGGGACAAATCCAACAATCAGAGTTAGCCCCTATTTTTCTCAACTTCACTCACCTCTCTGTAAAATATATCAGCATTGTCATGAACATCATAGGCCAACAGGTTAGTTTGGGATCCCACTAACAGTGTGTCCCCAGTGGTATTTGGTCCCAAAGTTCCTGCAGTCAAACAAGTGACTGCCTGGTTGATGTTGAGCAAAGAGATGTCAGAGTCCTGGGTACTCTGGCTCAGTCGATGAGCAACAGGTCTCTGACCACGAGCGTGAGGGTTGTGGATAAAAACCTTTTAATGAGAGAGAGAGAGTTGCGAATGTTGAAGTACTGCAGAGAGAGTGGAGTTTGGAAAGATGGTGTAAAAAAAAAAAAAAAAAAATAGATGCTCAGATGACAAGACTACAGAAACAAGCATGAAATTAAATACCTGAAAAGAATTGTCACATAGCATGGTTGGCATGTATAATTTGGGAACAATGCTATGTTTGTGATATTTCGTTTATTAAGAATTCACCAGAGATATGATAAACTTTTATTAATCCCACAGTGGGGATATTAGCTGTTACAGCAGCAAAGATAGTTGTGTGCAAAAAGTGCAAATATTTAAGGAATGCAGGACAATAATACATATGTATAAAAATAAGTACTAGTTGTACTGCACAGATTTTTTTTGATGAATAGAAATATTCAGTATTAATATTGCTCAGACTATCTATATTGCACAGATTGTACATAAGTAGAAAAATAACAATATAGGCCATATTCTAGTTCAGAGTTATGTTGGAACAGTGAAAAAATTTAATTCACTTACCTTTCCGGCCTGTGTGGCTGCAGTAAGGCATGGGTGAACTCCATCAAATTTCCCAATAGTCACCATGCGAGGGTTAATCTTGTGGTTTAGCTTCAGAGTGAATATGGGGACCAACATGGTGCTGATTCTACACCCCTAATCACACAAGAGTCAAAAAATACAAGCCGGGAGACCGTGTGAGGCAAGGTACCATTTCACTTCCTTTCAGACAATCATTTAAACACTGGTAAAGTAGACTTTCCTGCACATAACCGAGTGTCAATGCGTGATTTTGCCACACTAATGTAATTACAGGCTTTACCTCAGCCACCCAGTGGACAGTTCTGTTGCCTAGCAACACAGAGTAGGAAGCTAAAGCTTCTGATCTGGCTAATCTCTCTGTCGTTTCCTCTACAAGAACGTCAATTATACAACAAAAATACTACATCTGACTTGTTTGCATTCTCGCAAGTCTTGCATGAATACCACGTAAGATATTAAGCTATCGAAAGAAATAAAATCGCATATATTTCAGTCTTGTAAACCTAGCATAGTTAGCTAGCATTAGCGTCGATGCCTGGAAACAGCTATAAACTACTGACGACACTACAACAAAAACATCACTACTTTTAAAAACACCGTACCACGTATTGCAACTAAATTCTCCTCAAGTGTAAATGTCGGATTTATATAAAAACGAACCAGCCAGCTAATGGGCTAGCTGGATAAGACGACAACACAGCGACAGGTCCCGACCAGCCTCCTCTCTAAGGTCTTTAAAATAAAGGATTCTGGGTAATTTTCTACACAGGACGACCAGGAGAGCAGGGAGGAAAGTATATTGATTCAAGCGCTGTACGTCAGTTGAGGAAAATGACTGATCAGGTGGTGAAATATGACGCATTCTTACCCAACATTACAAAAATAAGAAGGATAGAGCCACAAATACATATAACAAAACTTCATTTGATATTAATGAAGTTTTCAGTTTATGACTTTGTGACCTAGAATCCCCCAGAAGATAGATGCATTGAAGGTAATCCTATTATTTACAACAAAATTAACAGGTAGAAATTAGATGTTCTTTTGCATTTTCACGTCTGCTGTACACATAATGTGCAGACGCAATTGAATAAATGTGATTTATTTAATTGTGTGTTAATATTGCTATTGATGTTATCAATGGATAACATGCTTGATAAAGCAGACATGTTATTTCTTGGCCGCAAAATGTTCAAGATTAAATATAAAATTAATATGCGCTACAATAGGCTATTATTTTTCCCCACCCGTCCAATCAACAGCTAGCAATTAGGTAAACAGGAAGTAATTCTAGTATTACAAGCTAACATAACTTGTAAAAGTTACAGTTTTTCGGCGCAAAATATATCCTTTCGAAATGTAGGTATATGTTTGTTTCTGATTTGACTGCACACATGTATAAATATGTTTTAATGTGCGGTTTAAAGTGCATACAGTTTAAAAAGAGTGGGTGAGATACGATTACGCCAAGCTAACTAAGGCTAATTACTGTTTCAGCTAGTCAAATGTTGTCGGCATTAAGTTGCTTAATGTTACCTTTGTTTTGGTATTTTTGCGAGAAGTAACTTCATATCAGATTAAAATAAGATTTACGTTATTGTTAAATAGCGGGTTATAGCTTAGATATGTCAACCGTGTTCTACATTTTCAGTTTTCACTCTAAACTGGTCAACAGCTATAGTAGCAAGCTAACTTTAGCTTTGTCAGTAGGTTCACACACACAACACTTTCACTTGGTAGCTATTGTGTGCAAATATTTAGTGATAATTATTCTGTAATTAAGAACAAGTTTTTTTGTGATATGGGTAAAGAAAAAAACAGTAAAGCAGTACACAATAACATAAGAACTGGCCTGATTTTGAACTAAATTTGTCACGTTGGAACAGGAAAAATAACTCCTTTGGTATTTAAAGTGTGACCAAAGAGGTGTAAGAGGTTAATTATGTATATGAAACTATGGTCCCAAGACCTCTTCATATTTTCTGTTGCCTCCAACCAACAGCCAAACACAATCAGTCACTTTGACATTATGTAAAATTCAGTCAAGCTGAGCTGCAAATGGTTGTATTGGGGCAGCTGGTGCAATTGTGAGAAGTGTGAGCAAGTTTTTTTTTGTCATTTGTTAGAGCATTTTCTGTTGTTGTGGACTGTATCTAAACAGTTTTATGTTGACATTTGTCATTGCAGATAAGCTGTTGGAATGTCAGAGGGAGATTCAGCACAGAAGAGGTCAGAACTCTTGTGAGATCCATGTAAAACAGTCCACTTAAAAGCAGGTGAGTAAAATTCTAGACCTTGCTTCACTCCCTTTTTGTGTGTCTTTGGTACATCATATTCTTTTCCTCACTCCCTAGGTTGTTTGAGTCACTCGTACATCATGTTTTTTCTATGTTTATTTATGATACCAGTGTGAACACATTTTATAGATGTTTATATTGAAAGAACTGTTTGCTCTGTTATTAACTTGGCCAAATATAATTTATCTTCAAAAATGTATGTAATACGTTTGAGAACCCATGCCCTAGACAAGCCCGATGTGGTCGATTTAAAAATCTATGCTGCTGTGTGATCAATTTCTTTAGATTGTTAATATAATGTATAATCAAAATATACATTGAATAATATAATAAAAGACTGATAATGTAACATGTTATTTCCAGTCCAGTGCTGTCTCCTGCCATTTCTGCCCAGAAGTGAATAAAATAAGAAAATAGTTGGTTCTATAGTTCTCTCAGTGAACTCCAGTGCACTTGGATTTTAGTTTAATGGACAATTAGTGCATAAATAGAGACAATAGTGAGCTGCATAACTGATTAAAAAAAAATCATTACAAGCAGCACAAGTTCAGGTTTTTTACAAGTAGAAATTCATCAACTAAAGTCGCAAGTTTTTCATCTTGTCTTAGAACTCTTCTCCACAGTTAGTCATCGACTCTATGTGACCCAAAGGTGGCAAAAGCGGTCGTCCAGGATTTGAATGCGGGACCGCTCGCACCCTAAGCGAGAATCATACCCCTAGACCAACGAATCTGTGTGTATGGTTGTTCACATCTGCAATTCTGTGCAGCAAAGACCTGTGTTTAAATTGTTCCAACTGGTGATGTAGCAACTTGGGGCTCCACATTTCATCTAATCCAACAGCACCCTCTGGTGGTGTAATTATGTGTTTATCTTGCTGTGTACTACATGGAACACTGAACCCTAAAAAGTTCCCAAACCTGCACACATCCTTAAAACATATACACAAAACTATACACTGAGACCACATTAAAATTTGTCATATTTTCATGTAAGCCAGGAAAGTCGTTTTTCACCTTGACTTGAAATTGCCTACTTTGGAGTTTGACCTTTGTGTGTCAAGGTTAATGCTGCCATGGTATATATTGCAAGTGATTCCCTTGTCAGATTTAGTCAGTCATTTCCCAGTTTTTGTGAATTTTGAGTGTACTGATTAAATAAAGGGCTTGTCTAGGATTTGAACCCAGGACCTCTCACACCCAAAGCGAAAATCATACACCTGGACCAACAAGCCAACTACATATAGCTTGAAAGGACATGTCTCTGTGTCAGTAATGGTTTTTCAGGGTTTACAGAATACTTCAGATTGTTGATGTGGAACAACCTCACATTCGATCTCATACACTGGCACTCTGTCAGCAAGATTCGTTGATGTCATGTGAGGTGTTTTGACACAACAATCAGGTCTAGTTTAGTACTGTGTCAATCAATACAAAAAAGTGCATGTACAGATAACAGTTTTTTGCAATATTTATTTTGTACACTCTTTTTGATACATAATGCTTAAGATCTACTCATAGGAACTTAGGTAGGCAATATTGAACATAAAATGTTCAATGTTATTCTCATTTTGACACAGTAATAAAGTCCTGTTTAGAAGACAACTCTGTTAGAGATACATTTTATGCCAATATTTTGGTGAATACATCGCTCAGGAGTTACAGGAAGGGCTCGTGCAGGATTTGAACCCGGCACCTCTCGCACCCTAAGCCAGAATCATACCCCTAGACCCAGGAGCCCCAATTACAGTTGTTCACATCTGCACTTCTGTGTGCAAAGATCTGCAATTGAAGTGTTCAAAGTGGTGATGTGGCGACTTGGGGCTCCACATTTTATCTGATCCAACAGCACCCTCTGGTGAGGGATTTTATGGATTCATCTTGCTGTGTATTATAACACTGAATCCGAGAGAGTTTGGCCCCTGAGACATTCGGAAGATGTATACATTGTGATTGTCCAGGATTTAAATGCGGGACGTTTCGCAATTTATGTATAGTTTTGTAAACGTGCATCGCCGTAGCCCAGCCCTGCTGGTCTTCCCTAATCTTACTGATTGTTTACTTACTGATAATTTTAATTTCTTCATTCTTGGACCTTTATCCTCTAATGTCATCACTTCTTCTTCTTTGTTTTAATGATATTTGTGTAAGCTCTTGCCTTTTTTTGTCCCCTGATTTTGCAGAACCTGTGATACTGTTGACACATTTGCATTTTAAACTCCTATAACTGCTTTCAATTTTCGTGAGCAATTCATTCTAATACATGGTTTCTGTAATCATTAGGGATTAAAGTAAGGGCTCGTCCGGGATTTGAACCCGGGACCTCTCGCACCCAAAGCGAGAATCATACCCCTAGACCAACGAGCCCCGTGTACAGCTGTTCACATCTGCAATTGTCTGTGCAAAGACCACTAATTGAAGTGTTGAAAATGGTTATGTGGCAACTTGGCGCTGCACATGTTGTCTGGTCCAACAGCACCCTCTGGTGGAGCATTTCATATGTTGGGTTTGAGTATGTGAAATTTTCTTCATCCTTGGACCTTTATCCTACAATGTCATCATTTCTTTTTTTTTCTTTGTTTTAATGATATTGCTGTAAGCTCTTGCCTTTTTTTGTCCCCTGATTTTGCAAAACCTGTGATGCTGTTGACACGTTCGCATTTTAAACTCCTATAACTGCTTTC
This sequence comes from Amphiprion ocellaris, assembly GCF_022539595.1. Taxonomy (NCBI): domain Eukaryota; kingdom Metazoa; phylum Chordata; class Actinopteri; family Pomacentridae; genus Amphiprion; species Amphiprion ocellaris. The sequence continues at coordinate 32,527,412 of NC_072768.1, forward strand.
AATTTTCGTGAGCAATTCATTCTAATACTTGGTTTCTGTAATCATTAGGGATTAAAGCAAGGGCTCGTCCGGGATTTGAACCCGGGACCTCTCGCACCCTAAGCGAGAATCATACCCCTAGACCAACGAGCCACATATACAGCTGTTCACATCTGCACTTCTGTGTGCAAAGACCTGCAATTGACGTGTTCAGGGTGGTGATGTGGCGACTTGGGGCTCCACATTTTATCTGATCCAACAGCACCCTCTGGTGAGGGATTTTATGGATTCATCTTGCTGTGTATTATAACACTGAATCCGAGAGAGTTTGGCCCCTGAGACATTCGGAAGATGTATACATTGTGATTGTCCAGGATTTAAATGCGGGACGTTTCGCAATTTATGTATAGTTTTGTAAACGTGCATCGCCGTAGCCCAGCCCTGCTGGTCTTCCCTAATCTTACTGATTGTTTACTTACTGATAATTTTAATTTCTTCATTCTTGGACCTTTATCCTCTAATGTCATCACTTCTTCTTCTTTGTTTTAATGATATTTGTGTAAGCTCTTGCCTTTTTTTGTCCCCTGATTTTGCAGAACCTGTGATACTGTTGACACATTTGCATTTTAAACTCCTATAACTGCTTTCAATTTTCGTGAGCAATTCATTCTAATACATGGTTTCTGTAATCATTAGGGATTAAAGTAAGGGCTCGTCCGGGATTTGAACCCGGGACCTCTCGCACCCAAAGCGAGAATCATACCCCTAGACCAACGAGCCACCTGTACATAACTTGAAAGGACATGTCTCTGTGTCAGTAACATGTATTTTCAGGTTTTACAGAATACTTCAGATTGTTAATGTGGTATTGCCTCACATTCCATCTCATGAACTGGCACCCTGTCAGCATGATTCACTGTCATGTAGTTTCCTCAACCTCTTGGGCTGCGTAAGAGTAGCACATATCGAATAAGCTTGATTGCCTGAACTGACCTATGTGGAGCTGGTTTAGCCCAGACTCATTTGTGAGTTTTGTTAATGTCATGTGAGGTGTTTTGACACAACAGTCAGGTCTAGTTTAGTACTGTACCAAACAATACAAGTGCATGTACAGATAACATTTTCTTGCAGTACTTATTTTTGTGTACTCTTTTTGATCCAAATTACTTAAGATCTGCTCATATGAATTTTGGTAGACAATGTTGAACATAAAATGCGTAGTGCAGAAACATTGTTTGCTGAAGAAATAGGGCAAAAGAAAGTATGTGTAATGTTTATGGTGCAAAGGTCAACATGTGCAAAAAAAGTGAGTCAGATTTGTAGAGAATGGAATATCATAGGGTCTGTGATTAGACTCTGCAGCCCGTGAATGTAGCTTCTTTTTTTCCTCGCATGCCATTTCCAGTTAAGATGAAATTGCAGTTGTAATTACTACAATCAGAAAAAAAACAGATCAGTTACAGTGTTGATTTTTGTCTTTTTTTCATACATTATTTTAGTTTTTTTTGCATGGTTGTTGACTGAATGTTTGTTATACTGTTATTTAATTGTCATTCTAGACAAACTATTGGAATGTCAGTGAGAAGTTCAGCACAGAAGAAGCCAGAGTCCTCATGAGATCGATTTGAAACAGTCCACTTGAATGCAGGTAAGTACAGTTGTGTACCCTCATCCTCTTGGTGTATCTTTGGTTTAATGACATTATTCCTCTTCTTATTCAGTGGATTTTTTTAGTTTTACTAATCATACTGGTGTTTTCTCTGTGTTAGTCTATGATAATGGAATGATTTTTTCAATAGAAGAAGTTTAGAAGAACTCAAAGCACCTGTTCCTGTGCCATTAGCTTAGTTGTGTTTGAAGGTTTAAGATGAGCTTAAACTTGTGCACACTGGTCAGAGTCACAGGATTACTTCAGCTCTGTTCCTACTGTAAAGATTATTACATCTAATTACATATGGCACTGGCTTTGTTCAGCTGAGGTTCAAGTTCAGTATCTACTGTCAGTGTTCTACATTAAGACAGTTTTGACTGTGGCAGACAGAACCTGGATTACCTAAAATGTTCGTCTGGTTTTGACACAGTCATAAAGTCCTGTTTCGAAGACAACTCTGTTAGAGATACATTTTATGCAAGTATTTTGGTGAATACATCGCTCAGGGGTTAAAGGTAGGGCTCGTCCGGGATTTGAACCCGGGACCTCTCGCACCCTAAGCGAGAATCATACCCCTAGACCAACGAGCCACATATACAGCTGTTCACATCTGCACTTCTGTGTGCAAAGACCTGCAATTGACGTGTTCAGGGTGGTGATGTGGCGACTTGGGGCTCCACATTTTATCTGATCCAACAGCACCCTCTGGTGAGGGATTTTATGGATTCATCTTGATGTGTATTATAACACTGAATCCTAGAAAGTTTGGCCCCAGAGACATGTACACATCCTGAAAATATATACCTTGTGCTTGTCCAGGATTTAAATGTGGGACGTTTCGCAATTTATGTATAGTTTTGTAAACATGCATCGCCGTAGCCCAGCCCTGCTGGTCTTCCCTAATCTTACTGACAAGATCCATAGTGATTTCAACATTTACATATCCCAGTTTAAGGATTTAACATTTTTGTTTTTGGATTGTCTATCACACATTCATCCTGTTCACAGGAACAGAAAGATTCAAATAATCATTTCATTATTTGTAATCATATTATTCTCTCTCAATAAGTACTTGACCTCAGTATCTGATTTGTGCATGTAACATTTAACACCTATCATTGTGAATGTATGAATGTTATGTACTGCAATAGACTGTAGTTGTTGATCCCATTCAGGGTATATACTTTCGTATTAAAGCTTTTTTGTCCCTTATCTCTGTGGTCAAATGCTGGACTCATCCAGGATTTGAACCTAGAATCTTCTATACCCAAAGGAAGAATCATACTAGTCAGACAAATGACAACATACGACAAAACAAAATGACATAAATAATAGGTCCCTGAAAAGATCGCTGACAAATGCCTTAAGAGTGCTTGTCTGGGGTTACATCAAGCAAACTGTATCCCTGGTTTAGCTTCATTTTAGCTGAACCTGTGCTGCTTTTGAAATGGTTGCATTTTAAAACCCTGCAAATTTCAATTTTCCTCAGAAATTAAATAACTTTTCTAGATTTGTGCAGGGTTTAACTTCCCTGGAGGCGATGTGCAAGGTTACTCTGTACCAGCTACAAGTTCACTGATTAGTTCCAACAATCATGGCGAGGTTTGTGCTGCTTTTGTCACAGCTGTGTTGAAACACCCTCCAACTTGAGATTATCAGTTGAGATTTATTATTTTGTGGCCTTCAGAGGTTAAATAATGGGCTCGTCCGGGATTTGAACCCGGGACCTCTCGCACCCTAAGCGAGAATCATACCCCTAGACCAACGAGCCCCGTGTACAGCTGTTCACATCTGCAATTGTCTGTGCAAAGACCACTAATTGAAGTGTTGAAAATGGTTATGTGGCAACTTGGCGCTGCACATGTTGTCTGGTCCAACACCACCCTCTGGTGGAGCATTTCATATGTTGGGTTTGAGCATGTGAAATTTTCTTCATCCTTGGACCTTTATGTCATCATTTCTTTTTTTTTCTTTGTTTTAATGATATTGGTGTAAGCTCTTGCCTTTTTTTGTCCCCTGATTTTGCAAAACCTGTGATGCTGTTGACACATTTGCATTTTAAACTCCTATAAGTGCTTTCAATTTTCGTGAGCATTTCATTCTAATACTTGGTTTCTGTAATCATTAGGGATTAAAGTAAGGACTCGTCCGGGATTTGAACCCGGGACCTCTCGCACCCGAAGCGAGAATCATACCCCTAGACCAACGAGCCACCTGTACATAGCTTGAAAGGACATGTCTCTGTGTCAGTAACATGTATTTTCAGGTTTTACAGAATACTTCAGATTGTTAATGTGGTATTGCCTCACATTCCATCTCATGAACTGGCACCCTGTCAGCATGATTCACTGTCATGTAGTTTCCTCAACCTCTTGGGCTGCGTAAGAGTAGCACATATCAAATAAGCTTGATTGCCTGAACCGACCTATGTGGAGCTGGTTTAGCCCAGACTCATTTGTGAGTTTCGTTAATGTCATGTGAGGTGTTTTGACACAACAGTCAGGTCTAGTTTAGTACTGTACCAAACAATACAAGTGCATGTACAGATAACATTTTCTTGCAGTACTTATTTTTGTGTACTCTTTTTGATCCAAATTACTTAAGATCTGCTCATATGAATTTTGGTAGACAATGTTGAACATAAAATGCGTAGTGCAGAAACATTGTTTGCTGAAGAAATAGGGCAAAAGTAAATATGTGTAATGTTTATGGTGCAAAGGTCAACATGTGCAAAAAAAGTGAGTCAGATTTGTAGAGAATGGAATATCATAGGGTCTGTGATTAGACTCTGCAGACCGTGAATGTAGCTTCTTTTTTTCCTCGCATGCCATTTCCATTTAAGATGAAGTTGCAGTTGTAATTACTACAATCAGAAAAAAAGCAGATCAGTTACAGTGTTGATTTTTGTCTTTTTTTCATACATTATTTTAGTTTTTTTTGTTGCATGGTTGTTGACTGAATGTTTGTTATACTGTTATTTAATTGTCATTCTAGACAAACTATTGGAATGTCAGTGAGAAGTTCAGCACAGAAGAAGCCAGAGTCCTCATGAGATCGATTTGAAACAGTCCACTTGAATGCAGGTAAGTACAGTTGTGTACCCTCATCCTCCTTGTGTATCTTTGGTTTAATGACATTATTCCTCTTCTTATTCAGTGGATTTTTTTAGTTTTACTAATCATACTGGTGTTTTCTCTGTGTTAGTCTATGATAATGGAATGATTTTTTCAATAGAAGAAGTTTAGAAGAACTCAAAGCACCTGTTCCTGTGCCATTAGCTTAGTTGTGTTTGAAGGTTTAAGATGAGCTTAAACTTGTGCACACTGGTCAGAGTCACAGGATTACTTCAGCTCTGTTCCTACTGTAAAGATTATTACATCTAATTACATCTGGCACTGGCTTTGTTCAGCTGAGGTTCAAGTTCAGTATCTACTGTCAGTGTTCTACATTAAGACAGTTTTGACGCTGGCAGACAGAACCTGGATTATCTAAAATGTTCATCTGGTTTTGACACAGTCATAAAGTCCTGTTTCGAAGACAACTCTGTTAGAGATACATTTTATGCAAGTATTTTGGTGAATACATCGCTCAGGGGTTAAAGGAAGGGCTCGTCCGGGATTTGAACCCGGGACCTCTCGCACCCTAAGCGAGAATCATACCCCTAGACCAACGAGCCACATATACAGCTGTTCACATCTGCACTTCTGTGTGCAAAGACCTGCAATTGACGTGTTCAGGGTGGTGATGTGGCGACTTGGGGCTCCACATTTTATCTGATCCAACAGCACCCTCTGGTGAGGGATTTTATGGATTCATCTTGATGTGTATTATAACAGTGTTTCTCAACTGGTGGGTCGCGACCCAAAAGTGGGTCGCAGGGCCGTTTTTGGTGGGTCGCGAGCCTTTTTCTAAAAATTGAGAAAAATAAAGATAATCCAATTTAGTGGCGAGTCATTGTAGTTCCCCTCCGCACCCGCAGGGGGTCGTCGTGTCAGCAGCGACCGGTGAGGACACTCGTATTACTGTAGAAGAAACTGCATGTTTTCATAGCAACAGCAGCATGGCTAAACGCAAGTACGACAGCGAGTACATTAAATATGGATTTTCCTACATCGAAGACGAAGGAGTCCAAAAGCCTCAGTGTATTTTTTGTTGTGAGGTACTGGCAAGTGAAAGCATGAAGCATGAATAAACTTTTCGAGCGGTTTAGCGACTACTTTCCCGATAAACAACCCGAGGACGACTGGGTGCGCGACCCGTTTGGAATAAACATGGAAAGCATCACGTTGCCTAGCAGCGATGAATGTCAGCTGGTGGAGCTATCATGTGACCGCACTCTCAGAAAGAAATTCACAGAGGTAAGCCTTTCCCAGTTCTGGTGCAACGATGTGATGAGAGAGTATCCCTCCATTGCTAGTCGAGCTGTAAAAATCCTCCTACCATTCAGCACCACATACCTCTGTGAATGTGGCTTCTCAGCTCTTGTTCAGCTGAAAACAAAATACCGAAATAAACTGAACATTGAGCATGACCTCAGAGTTGCTTTATCATGCATACAGCCAGATTTTGAGACTCTTGTAAAGGCCAAAAAGCATCCTCAGCTAAGCCATTAGAACTTCATGTAGTTCTGCAGTACTTTTATTGTGACTTGTGACTTTTGTTTATTTGTAAGTGCTTAAAAACACACTTTTCTTTCAAAATTGCACACTATTTTTTTCCCCAAATATTGGCTTTCAAATATAGTTAAGCCCTTTGAAAAATGTTTTATTGTATTTACATTTTGAGATTGATCAGAACATTAAGCATTTCTTCACTTTAATAATTTGTTGAATGCACTTCATCAGTTTTCATGTTTTGGACTCTTTTGCACATATTTCTATACATAGTTTCTCCAGCTACAACAGCAATGTTGCAGACTTGTGCAGTATTATGAGAAGCTACTGGTTTTGTTGAATTGCACTTTTTTTGTAGAAAAAAAAATGCACTTTTATATATCCTGAGAACTACTTGAGGCTATTGTTCTACTTGTTTCAAAGTCCTCAGTACTTGAATTAGTATTGCTGCTTGATTTTGAGTTGTTGTGAAGTACTTGAGTTCAGGTTTAAAAGTTTTGTCTTCGAACGCTCAATCAATAAATTGTTGATTTTTGGAGAAATATTGTTTGGGTCACGACTTGTCATTTCAGTTTTATGGTGGGTCCCAGGCCCAGACCAGTTGAGAACCACTGTATTATAACATTGAATCCTAGAAAGTTTGGCCCCAGAGACATGTACACATCCTGAAAATATATACCTTGTGCTTGTCCAGGATTTAAATGTGGGACGTTTCGCAATTTATGTATAGTTTTGTAAACATGCATCGCCGTAGCCCAGCCCTGCTGGTCTTCCCTAATCTTACTGACAAGATCCATAGTGATTTCAACATTTACATATCCCAGTTTAAGGATGTAACATTTTTGTTTTTGGATTGTCTATCACACATTCATCCTGTTCACAGGAACAGAAAGATTCAAATAATCATTTTATTATTTGTAATCATATTATTCTCTCTCAATAAGTACTTGACCTCAGTATCTGATTTGTGCATGTAACATTTAACACCTATTATTGTGAATGTATGAATGTTATGTACTGCAATAGACTGTAGTTGTTGATCCCATTCAGGGTATATACTTTCGTATTAAAGCTTTTTTGTCCCTTATCTCTGTGGTCAAATGCTGGACTCATCCAGGATTTGAACCTAGAATCTTCTATACCCAAAGGAAGAATCATACTAGTCAGACAAATGACAACATACGACAAAACCAAATGACATAAATAATAGGTCCCTGAAAAGATCGCTGACAAATGCCTAAAGAGTGCTTGTCTGGGATTACATCAAGTAAACTGTATCCCTGGTTTAGCTTCATTTTAGCTGAACCTGTGCTGCTTTTGAAATGGTTGCATTTTAAAACCCTGCAAATTTCAATTTTCCTCAGAAATTAAATAACTTTTCTAGATTTGTGCAGGGTTTAACTTCCCTGGAGGAGATGTGCAAGGTTACTCTGTACCAGCTACAAGTTCACTGATTAGTTCCAACAATCATGGCGAGGTTTGTGCTGCTTTTGTCACAGCTGTGTTGAAACACCCTCCAACTTTAGATTATCAGTTGAGATTTATTATTTTGTGGCCTTCAGAGGTTAAATAATGGGCTCGTCCAGGATTTGAACCCGGGACCTCTCGCACCCTAAGCGAGAATCATACCCCTAGACCAACGAGCCCCGTGTACAGCTGTTCACATCTGCAATTGTCTGTGCAAAGACCACTAATTGAAGTGTTGAAAATGGTTATGTGGCAACTTGGCGCTGCACATGTTGTCTGGTCCAACAGCACCCTCTGGTGGAGCATTTCATATGTTGGGTTTGAGTATGTGAAATTTTCTTCATCCTTGGACCTTTATCCTACAATGTCATCATTTCTTTTTTTTTCTTTGTTTTAATGATATTGCTGTAAGCTCTTGCCTTTTTTTGTCCCCTGATTTTGCAAAACCTGTGATGCTGTTGACACGTTCGCATTTTAAACTCCTATAACTGCTTTCAATTTTCGTGAGCAATTCATTCTAATACTTGGTTTCTGTAATCATTAGGGATTAAAGCAAGGGCTCGTCCGGGATTTGAACCCGGGACCTCTCGCACCCTAAGCGAGAATCATACCCCTAGACCAACGAGCCACATATACAGCTGTTCACATCTGCACTTCTGTGTGCAAAGACCTGCAATTGACGTGTTCAGGGTGGTGATGTGGCGACTTGGGGCTCCACATTTTATCTGATCCAACAGCACCCTCTGGTGAGGGATTTTATGGATTCATCTTGCTGTGTATTATAACACTGAATCCGAGAGAGTTTGGCCCCTGAGACATTCGGAAGATGTATACATTGTGATTGTCCAGGATTTAAATGCGGGACGTTTCGCAATTTATGTATAGTTTTGTAAACGTGCATCGCCGTAGCCCAGCCCTGCTGGTCTTCCCTAATCTTACTGATTGTTTACTTACTGATAATTTTAATTTCTTCATTCTTGGACCTTTATCCTCTAATGTCATCACTTCTTCTTCTTTGTTTTAATGATATTGCTGTAAGCTCTTGCCTTTTTTTGTCCCCTGATTTTGCAGAACCTGTGATACTGTTGACACATTTGCATTTTAAACTCCTATAACTGCTTTCAATTTTCATGAGCAATTCATTCTAATACTTGGTTTCTGTAATTATTAGGGATTAAAGTAAGGGCTCGTCCGGGATTTGAACCCGGGACCTCTCGCACCCAAAGCGAGAATCATACCCCTAGACCAACGAGCCACCTGTACATAGCTTGAAAGGACATGTCTCTGTGTCAGTAACATGTATTTTCAGGTTTTACAGAATACTTCAGATTGTTAATGTGGTATTGCCTCACATTCCATCTCATGAACTGGCACCCTGTCAGCATGATTCACTGTCATGTAGTTTCCTCAACCTCTTGGGCTGCGTAAGAGTAGCGCATATCAAATAAGCTTGATTGCCTGAACCGACCTCTGTGGAGCTGGTTTAGCCCAGACTCATTTGTGAGTTTTGTTAATGTCATGTGAGGTGTTTTGACACAACAGTCAGGTCTAGTTTAGTACTGTACCAAACAATACAAGTGCATGTACAGATAACATTTTCTTGCAGTACTTATTTTTGTGTACTCTTTTTGATCCAAATTACTTAAGATCTGCTCATATGAATTTTGGTAGACAATGTTGAACATAAAATGCGTAGTGCAGAAACATTGTTTGCTGAAGAAATAGGGCAAAAGAAAGTATGTGTAATGTTTATGGTGCAAAGGTCAACATGTGCAAAAAAAGTGAGTCAGATTTGTAGAGAATGGAATATCATAGGGTCTGTGATTAGACTCTGCAGACCGTGAATGTAGCTTCTTTTTTTCCTCGCATGCCATTTCCAGTTAAGATGAAATTGCAGTTGTAATTACTACAATCAGAAAAAAAGCAGATCAGTTACAGTGTTGATTTTTGTCTTTTTTTCATACATTATTTTAGTTTTTTTTGTTGCATGGTTGTTGACTGAATGTTTGTTATACTGTTATTTAATTGTCATTCTAGACAAACTATTGGGATGTCAGTGAGAAGTTCAGCACAGAAGAAGCCAGAGTCCTCATGAGATCGATTTGAAACAGTCCACTTGAATGCAGGTAAGTACAGTTGTGTACCCTCATCCTCCTTGTGTATCTTTGGTTTAATGACATTATTCCTCTTCTTATTCAGTGGATTTTTTTAGTTTTACTAATCATACTGGTGTTTTCTCTGTGTTAGTCTATGATAATGGAATGATTTTTTCAATAGAAGAAGTTTAGAAGAACTCAAAGCACCTGTTCCTGTGCCATTAGCTTAGTTGTGTTTGAAGGTTTAAGATGAGCTTAAACTTGTGCACACTGGTCAGAGTCACAGGATTACTTCAGCTCTGTTCCTACTGTAAAGATTATTACATCTAATTACATATGGCACTGGCTTTGTTCAGCTGAGGTTCAAGTTCAGTATCTACTGTCAGTGTTCTACATTAAGACAGTTTTGACTGTGGCAGACAGAACCTGGATTATCTAAAATGTTCATCTGGTTTTGACACAGTCATAAAGTCCTGTTTCGAAGACAACTCTGTTAGAGATACATTTTATGCAAGTATTTTGGTGAATACATCGCTCAGGAGTTAAAGGTAGGGCTCGTCCGGGATTTGAACCCGTGACCTCTCGCACCCTAAGCGAGAATCATACCCCTAGACCAACGAGCCACATATATAGCTGTTCACATCTGCACTTCTGTGTGCAAAGACCTGCAATTGACGTGTTCAGGGTGGTGATGTGGCGACTTGGGGCTCCACATTTTATCTGATCCAACAGCACCCTCTGGTGAGGGATTTTATGGATTCATCTTGATGTGTATTATAACACTGAATCCTAGAAAGTTTGGCCCCAGAGACATGTACACATCCTGAAAATATATACCTTGTGCTTGTCCAGGATTTAAATGTGGGACGTTTCGCAATTTATGTAAAGTTTTGTAAACATGCATCGCCGTAGCCCAGCCCTGCTGGTCTTCCCTAATCTTACTGACAAGATCCATAGTGATTTCAACATTTACATATCCCAGTTTAAGGATGTAACATTTTTGTTTTTGGATTGTCTATCACACATTCATCCTGTTCAGAGGAACAGAAAGATTCAAATAATCATTTCATTATTTGTAATCATATTATTCTCTCTCAATAAGTACTTGACCTCAGTATCTGATTTGTGCATGTAACATTTAACACCTATTATTGTGAATGTATGAATGTTATGTACTGCAACAGACTGTAGTTGTTGATCCCATTCAGGGTATATACTTTCGTATTAAAGCTTTTTTGTCCCTTATTTCTGTGGTCAAATGCTGGACTCATCCAGAATTTGAACCTAGAATCTTCTATACCCAAAGGAAGAATCATACTAGTCAGACAAATAACAACATACAACAAAACCAAATGACATAAATAATAGGTCCCTGAAAAGATCGCTGACAAATGCCTAAAGAGTGCTTGTCTGGGATTACATCAAGCAAACTGTATCCCTGGTTTAGCTTCATTTTAGCTGAACCTGTGCTGCTTTTGAAATGGTTGCATTTTAAAACCCTGCAAATTTCAATTTTCCTCAGAAATTAAATAACTTTTCTAGATTTGTGCAGGGTTTAACTTCCCTGGAGGCGATGTGCAAGGTTACTCTGTACCAGCTACAAGTTCACTGATTAGTTCCAACAATCATGGCGAGGTTTGTGCTGCTTTTGTCACAGCTGTGTTGAAAAACCCTGCAACTTTAGATTATCAGTTGAGATTTATTATTTTGTGGCCTTCAGAGGTTAAATAATGGGCTCGTCCGGGATTTGAACCCGGGACCTCTCGCACCCAAAGCGAGAATCATACCCCTAGACCAACGAGCCACCTGTACGTATCGTGAAAGGACATGTCTCTGTGTCAGTAACATGTATTTTCAGGTTTTACAGAATACTTCAGATTGTTAATGTGGTATTGCCTCACATTCCATATCATGAACTGGCACCCTGTCAGCATGATTCACTGTCATGTAGTTTCCTCAACCTCTTGGGCTGCGTAAGAGTAGCACATATCGAATAAGCTTGATTGCCTGAACCGACCTCTGTGGAGCTGGTTTAGCCCAGACTCATTTGTGAGTTTTGTTAATGTCATGTGAGGTGTTTTGACACAACAGTCAGGTCTAGTTTAGTACTGTACCTAACAATACAAGTGCATGTACAGATAACATTTTCTTGCAGTACTTATTTTTGTGTACTCTTTTTGATCCAAATTACTTAAGATCTGCTCATATGAATTTCGGTAGACAATGTTGAACATAAAATCCGTAGTGCAGAAACATTGTTTGCTGAAGAAATAGGGCAAAAGTAAATATGTGTAATGTTTATGGTGCAAAGGTCAACATGTGCAAAAAAAGTGAGTCAGATTTGTAGAGAATGGAATATCATAGGGTCTGTGATTAGACTCTGCAGACCGTGAATGTAGCTTCTTTTTTTCCTCGCATGCCATTTCCAGTTAAGATGAAGTTGCAGTTGTAATTACTACAATCAGAAAAAAAGCAGATCAGTTACAGTGTCGATTTTTGTCTTTTTTTCATACATTATTTTAGTTTTCTTTGCATGGTTGTTGACTGAATGTTTGTTATACTGTTATTTAATTGTCATTCTAGACAAACTATTGGGATGTCAGTGAGAAGTTCAGCACAGAAGAAGCCAGAGTCCTCATGAGATCGATTTGAAACACAGTCCACTTGAATGTAGGTAAGTACAGTTGTGTACCCTCATCCTCCTTGTGTATCTTTGGTTTAATGACATTATTCCTCTTCTTATTCAGTGGATTTTTTTAGTTTTACTAATCATACTGGTGTTTTCTCTGTGTTAGTCTATGATAATGGAATGATTTTTTCAATAGAAGAAGTTTAGAAGAACTCAAAGCACCTGTTCCTGTGTCATTAGCTTAGTTGTGTTTGAAGGTTTAAGATGAGCTTAAACTTGTGCACACTGGTCAGAGTCACAGGATTACTTCAGCTCTGTTCCTACTGTAAAGATTATTACATCTAATTACATCTGGCACTGGCTTTGTTCAGCTGAGGTTCAAGTTCAGTATCTACTGTCAGTGTTCTACATTAAGACAGTTTTGACTCTGGCAGACAGAACCTGGATTACCTAAAATGTTCTTCTGGTTTTGACACAGTCATAAAGTCCTGTTTAGAAGACAACTCTGTTACAGATACATTTTATGCAAGTATTTTGGTGAATACATCGCTCAGGAGTTAAAGGTAGGGCTCGTCCGGGATTTGAACCCGGGACCTCTCGCACCCTAAGCGAGAATCATACCCCTAGACCAACGAGCCACATATACAGCTGTTCACATCTGCACTTCTGTGTGCAAAGACCTGCAATTGACGTGTTCAGGGTGGTGATGTGGCGACTTGGGGCTCCACATTTTATCTGATCCAACAGCACCCTCTGGTGAGGGATTTTATGGATTCATCTTGATGTGTATTATAACACTGAATCCTAGAAAGTTTGGCCCCAGAGACATGTACACATCCTGAAAATATATACCTTGTGCTTGTCCAGGATTTAAATGTGGGACGTTTCGCAATTTATGTATAGTTTTGTAAACATGCATCGCCGTAGCCCAGCCCTGCTGGTCTTCCCTAATCTTACTGACAAGATCCATAGTGATTTCAACATTCACATATCCCAGTTTAAGGATTTAACATTTTTGTTTTTGGATTGTCTATCACACATTCATCCTGTTCAGAGGAACAGAAAGATTCAAATAATCATTTTATTATTTGTAATCATATTATTCTCTCTCAATAAGTACTTGACCTCAGTATCTGATTTGTGCATGTAACATTTAACACCTATCATTGTGAATGTATGAATGTTATGTACTGCAATAGACTGTAGTTGTTGATCCCATTCAGGGTATATACTTTCGTATTAAAGCTTTTTTGTCCCTTATCTCTGTGGTCAAATGCTGGACTCATCCAGGATTTGAACCTAGAATCTTCTATACCCAAAGGAAGAATCATACTAGTCAGACAGTTTAGCTTCATTTTAGCTGAACCTGTGCTGCTTTTGAAATGGTTGCATTTTAAAACCCTGCAAATTTCAATTTTCCTCAGAAATTAAATAACTTTTCTAGTTTTGTGCAGGGTTTAACTTCCCTGGAGGCGATGTGCAAGGTTACTCTGTACCAGCTACAAGTTCACTGATTAGTTCCAACAATCATGGCGAGGTTTGTGCTGCTTTTGTCACAGCTGTGTTAAAAAACCCTGCAACTTTAGATTATCAGTTGAGATTTATTATTTTGTGGCCTTCAGAGGTTAAATAACGGGCTCGTCCAGGATTTGAACCCGGGACCTCTCGCACCCTAAGCGAGAATCATACCCCTAGACCAACGAGCCAACCACACATAGCTTGAAAGGACATGTCTCTGTGTCAATAACATGTATTTTCAAGGTTTACAGAATATTTCAGATTGTTAATGTGGTATTGCCTCACATTCCATATCATGAACTGGCACCCTGTCAGCATGATTCACTGTCATGTAGTTTCCTCAACCTCTTGGGCTGCGTAAAAGTAGCACATATCGAATAAGCTTGATTGCCTGAACCGACCTCTGTGGAGCTGGTTTAGCCCAGACTGATTTGTTAGTTTCGTTAATGTCATGTGAGGTGTTTTTGACACAGCAGTCAGGTCTAGTTTAGACTGTAAAAATGTGCATGTACAGATAACAGATTTTTTGCAATATTGGTTTTTGTGCACTCTTTTTGATACAGAAAACTTAAGATCTGCTCATATGAACTAAGGTAGGCAGTATTGGACATAGAATGTGTCATGCAAAAACATCAATTGCTGAAGAAACAAGGTACAAGAAAGTATATGTAATGTTTATGGTGCAAAGTAGGGATGGGGCCGATCCGATCCAGTATCTGTATCCGATGCCAACGTAATTCACGGATCAGAAATTTCCAATCCAACCTGCTGAGATTTCCGATCCATGAGCCATGTCTATGCTTTAATATGCTTGAGAAAGAACATGAAGTAAAAACAACAATAAAATCAAGTGTGACCACAGAATCGAAGTTATCAGGCAGATTTCATGGATACAATAACACACCTTGATGACAAATTTTTATACATTCATTCAAGAAACAGCAATAAGTAGATTCAGTTCGATTCAGTTTTATTTATATTGTGCCAATTACAATTCAGATTGTCTCAAAAAGCTTTACAGAATCCATATGGCCTGAACTCCCAGAGCAAGCCTTAAGGCGACAGTGGCAAGGAGAAAACTTCCTTTTAACAGGAACCCGACTCATATGGGGGAACCCATCTGCTGCTGGCCGGCCGGGTTGAAAGAGAGAGAGAGAGAGAGAGAGAGGAAGGGAGAGAGAGGGAGAAGAGATGATGTTGCAGCTTCCTCCAGGTCTGGGCTCCAGCTGGGAGGCTCCATGAAGAACACAAATATCCATCCATCACCTATACACCTCTTAATCCTCTTTAGGGTTGTTGGGGACTGGAGTCTTTCCCAGCTGACTTAGGGTGAAAGCAGGGGACACCCTGGACAGGCCACCAGTCTGTCACAGGGAGAACAAAAATAGTGTCAGTGTTTTTAAATCATCTTAATGTGACAACAGATACATTTTCAAACCTCTCCAACTTTCTCATGTGGTTTAACTGTTGGTGCTGCTGTCACAACACCCGCATCGCTTTCCAGTCCTGCAATGACAAAACAACAACACAAAATTATTAACAATTCAGAGTCCTACAAATAAAACAATAAAAAACAACACATTGTCAACACTTCAAAGTCTTACAACTACAACAAACAAAAAAAACCAACACAAAACTATTAACACCACGTAGGAAATAAGAGAAAGAAAGAAAATGTTAGTAAGAGTAAACATTTACAGAAATCATTGTTTTCATGAGTTGTGATGGCATAAATATGTTGATAATTACAGCAACTTAATATTGTGTGTCAATCTAATTGTTAGAATTTGATATTTTATGGCGCATTTTTCAATTTAGTAGATTTGTTTTATTTTGTATTAGTTCAGATTACATTGTTATATGAAATTTTTTAGATGAGTATTTAGATTATTATATAAAATATCTTGGATTAAAATTTTGATTATTTCCCAGTTCTCCTAACTTAATATGTTTCATTGGTTTAACATAATTCAGTTCTAATTATAATAATTGAATTATGTTAAACTTGTTGCTATGACTGAATGTCTGTGTGTACAGAAACTATCACTACCCCCTACTGTCTCCTCCAGCGTTTGGCCTCTTCTTGTTCTGAGGGCTGGTCTCCACGTTTCCTCACTGCTGGTGGACAGAGTTACATTGTTAGAAGGACGCCACCACTTTAACATCACAACTTCATATTGCTTGTTTGCACAATAACATGAGTGTTTGATGTGTAGCAGCACTTTTTAAGAGAAAAAGAGCAGCTCCCTTACCTGCTTTTCATAAAACAGAAGGCACGCTGATCTCTGGCGCAGGCGACGCGCAGATTCACCCGTTGTCATGGTGACGTACTCATCGTTGTAGGTGAGCCAACGGTCTGATGTGTCGCCTGCTTCCTGAGGCCGGTGAGCACCGTCACAGATGTAGTGTCCTAAGAGGAGAGGAGACACTCAAGTTAATGGGACGTCTGAAAACATGCTAGATTCTTAAACCTTAAAAATCTGACTTCAACAAATGCAAAACGCAACCAGACACTTACCACTGTGAGCTGTAGAACCCAAATGACTGACGATGCTCACCAAAGAGTAGCCAGTCTCTGTCTGCAAAAGAGCACAAACAACAACAATTAGCTGCACATGTAGAAACATTTCATCTGACTGCAGACACATCTGAAGGGTTTCTTTGTATCCAGAAAGCTATACTAGTCAAAGTAACGGGGTCCATTTGTGTATGAAATGAAGTGTGGTTCTAAACATCAGTCTTACCTGTGCAGTGAGGGAGTATTCTGGGTTCACCACAAGCTCCCATGTCAGTTGATCAGGGGTGTTGACCTTCTCCAGCCTGAAGGTCGTGGTGAACCTGAATCTTCTGAGCTGGAGAATCAGAACGCTGTTGACAAAAAAAGACAGAAAAAAGGAGATACAGAGGAGAGGGTCACATATCACCATGACAACAAGTCATAAATTCATTAGAAATTAAAAGACGGGTACAACCACAACATGAGATGAAAATCTTTATTGAACAAAACAAAAGACAGTTCAAGAAAATAAAAACTCGTATATAGTCAGTAAAGGATGCTAATAAATGTATATCTTAAGAAGCGACATAAGATACTAAAAGGTCAGAAACATAACGAAGAAAGAGGCCATTAAGTGGCTTGGAGACTTTGGCGTGAACTTGTTTTGTTTTGAAAATCAGATGTTCCATCTGATTGACCAAACAAATAGTTACACCAGTGTGTGTGTGTGTGTTTATGTACATACACTCACCGGCCACTTTATTAGGTACACATGTTCAATTGCTTGTTAACACCAATAGGTTATCAGCCAATCACATGGCCACAACTTGATGCATTTAGGCATGTAGACGTGGTCAAGACAACTTGCTGAAGTTCAAACTGAGCAACAGAATGGAGAAGAAAGTGGATTTATGTGTCTTTCAATGTGGCATGGTTGTTGGTGTCAGATGGGCTGGTCTGAATATTTCAGAATCTGCTTATCTACTGGTATTTTCACACATAAAGATTTCTAGAGTTTACAGAGAATGGTCTGAAAAAGGGAAAATATCCAGTGAGCAGCAGTTGTGTGGACCAAAATGCCTTGTTGATGTGAGAGGTCAGAGAAGAATGGGCAGACTGGTTGGAGATGATAGAAACACAACAGGAACTCACATAACCACTGGTTACAACGAACCAAGGAATGTAGAATACCATCTCTGAACACACAACGTGTCCAACTTTGAAGAAGACAGACTACAGTGGCAGAAGACCACACCGGGTGCCACTCCTGTCAGCTAAGAACAGGAAACTGAGGCTACGTTTGATACAGTCTCGCCAAAATTGGACAATAGAAGATTGGAAAAACGCTACCTGGTCTAATGCATTTTCATTTCAGCTGCGACATTCAGATGGTCAGAATTTGGCGTAAACAACATGAAAGCATGGATCTATCCTGCCTTGTATCGATGGTTCAGGCTGTTGGTGGTGGTGTAATGGTGTGGGGGATATTTTCTTGACACAATTTGAGCCCCTTAGAACCAACTGAGCATGGTTTAAACACCACAGCCTACCTGAGTATTGTTGCTAACCATGTCCATCCCTTTATGACCACAGTGGACCATCTTCTGATGGCTACTTCCAGCAGGATAATGCACCATGTCACAAAGCTCAAATCATCTCAAACTGGTTTCTTGAACACGACAGTAAGTTCACTGTACTCCAGTGGCCTCCACAGTCACCAGATCTCAATCCAATAGAGCACCTTTGGGATGTGGTGGAATGGGAGATTGGCATCATGGATGTGCAGCTGACACATCTGCAGCAACTGCATGATGCTATCATGTCAATATGGAACAAGATCTCTGAGGAATGTTTCCAGCATCTTGTTGAAGGTATGGCATGAGGAATTAAGGCACTTCTGAAGGCAAGAAGGGGTCCAACCTTTTACTAGCAAGATGTACCTAATAAAGTGGCCACTGAGTGTATTATATTAGTTGTTAACATAAGGCATTCAGGTTGCACAACTGCAGATATAGATTCACCTCAGAAAAAATGTTGTCTTAAATAGAAGATTCCGATTTTGTCGACTTCCACGTACAGAGTTTGAAATCAAATTAGCGACAAGCTGGGGAGATTGTAATGTCTTGCCAGATGGTAGATGTTTTCTCTGGCTCCAGTGTTCTGTTGCACTACTGTGATTCGTGGGAGTAACAGTAGTTCAAATCTCCCACCACACAGCCAGTTCTTATTCAGGCTCTTAGCGCCGTTGAACTCATTCATCTTGTGCAAAATCCGTGGGTGATGATGACTGAAAGTAGTCTGGGTTTTGTATCAGGATCTAAACATGAGCCTATGTGGTGAGTTTAAGCATGTTTTAACTATTTCTAGTCATGCTATCAGTGAAGAGTCACTCTATCAATACATATATAAAGTTACATATAATTAAGATATCAGCCGGATTGCTGTGCAATGTTGTAATGACATTCATCGTTCCCAGAGCATGCACTTTACCAATATTGACTCCAATGTCAACTTTTTCACTCGCGCCATCTTGTGGTTGACATATTTGAAGAACCGTTGAGGCGATTTCTACTAAATTTCCAACAAATTCATGTTACCTTCAGGATGAACTGTATTAACTTGATCCTCTGGCTTTTCATCTGTTGCCATCATCAGGTCAAATGTTAATTCAGAACTTTGATTTATGACAAAATACCTGCAAAACTGATGAAATTCATCCTCAGCTTCACTTTGTGTGTTTAGTGTGATGGCAATAGCAAACTGAAAACTTGCTCAAGTCTTTTAGCATCTGAAAGACTTTTTATTTCATTTATACAGTATTTCAGTAATTGTTTTGGTCTATTTATTGATATATTTTTGTCTATTTTATCTGTCTGTTAACACTTTAATTCTATACTGTTGTCTTATTTTGCTATTCTAATATATTGACATCCTGTCTGATGTTTCCTCATGACATTAATTTACAATAATAAATTGATAACAGAATCATTGATTATCATCCATTGTGCTGTATTCTATTTGTACTAAAAGGGAAAAGGAAAATAAGGTGTTGTTGATTGACTGGCTGAAATGTTTTCATGCAAACTTATCAAACTAAGATAGGGAACATGTTAAAAACTTTAAATTTAAGCGTGTTTTATGAAGTATAATGCCAATAGTTGTAGCTATCTGTTCAACTTTATGACCAAACACAGTGAAACAGGATTCACATCCATGAGAATGCAAAAGTATGAACGAAGGGAGACATTTTACTTTTTAAGCATTTATTTATTTGATTTTCTTTTAAGGCTCACATCAGGTTTTTAGACATTCTTTGTAACATTAATTCTTCTTATCTTACTAGCATTACTTATTAACATTTGTTTCTGCTGCGGCTGGAGAATATTCACCAAAAGGTCAACTACACAGAAATGACTATATACATTACGTATTCCAATACTCTGCTACATACAATATCCACTTTCAAAGGGTCACACAATCAATCTTTGTTCATAGTTACACTTTTTACAGGCACAGTTAAGTACAAACTTTACTAAAGCTTTTATATTACAGCTCATTTTCCCCATGGTGCTTACTTTCTGGTAATCAAACCTTTATTTCTATGTAACACTTTAATATGTTTTCATAATCAGTGTTATTCAAGCAAGGTGTATTAAATGTGTGGTAGGAAACAGTTGGTAGAAATATGATTCTGGAACAAAAAAATCTACAAAAAGAAAAAGAAAAACGCCACAGAAGCTGAAATAGCCTAATGACAAACTGGAACTGGAATAGAAAATTTTAAAAATGAGTTCTTTAAGTTAGAGAGCAAGACTGGTTAAATATTTTCTGTCATCTATTACTTATCATAGTGTGGCTCGTAGTTGCAGGCAGCCGCTTTAACTGCGGCATGGCTTTCATTTGTAACATCATCTTCAGGCCTTATTCTTGGAAGGTCCTCCTCTCTGCTGGAGTAGCTG
The DNA here is from genome assembly GCF_022539595.1 of Amphiprion ocellaris. Taxonomy (NCBI): domain Eukaryota; kingdom Metazoa; phylum Chordata; class Actinopteri; family Pomacentridae; genus Amphiprion; species Amphiprion ocellaris. Next base: position 32,547,821 of record NC_072768.1, read on the forward strand.
CTTCTCCAGAATGAAATGGACCAGTTTCTTCACCCAGGAGGACTGAGGGTTCAGACAGACCTTCTCCCCGCTCACCAGTCCGGCTCTGCTCACACAGATTTACCACGATTAGAGTCACACCCAGGATTTTAGAAACACTAAGGTCACGAGGCCAACAGCATCCCCATTCCCTCGAGATGTTTTTGACCAGAAACCAAATCTCTATAACAATGCAATCATATTCTGATGCCAAAACATTTCTAATTTCTATTTAAAAGACTGTTTTAAAGGACACCCAAGAGCGGTAAGATGAGAAATAAAAGAAATAAGTATATATTAAAAAGATAGGAGCCAAACAGAAAAGCCTACTAAAGATAAAAATCAGCACTGAGGTACAACAATAGCAAGGCTGAAATTTTGCCATAGTGTTCAAAAAGTGGTAGATTTGCATTCTTAAGTAAATTAACCCCTTGACGTCTGAATATATTTACAATTACATTTTTAAAAAACTTTTGCGTGTTTTTGCTTTCCAGCTGATGTTAAAATAAGTATAAATTGTTAATTTGTCTATTACACATAGAACAGATATATAATAATAATAATAACAGATATATAATGATTAGGTCCCACTCCGACTGGTCCTACGACAAACCGGTGCTTGCAAAAGGTTCCGAGGTACGTATTAAATATGCACAAGCCGGCATTGGAGGAATGGATACGCTATCTCGGCTGCAGTCTGAATGAAAGTGGGATGTTGCGAATTTCCGACAGCATGCATCAAGGGGTTAATGTGCCTATTATTATCTTGTTATCTTGTTGTCATCCAACCCTGTAATCTTGACTCCCAGAGATCACATTTATTAGCAATAGCAATTAGATTTTTAAGCAAGATGAATGACGTTTTGATTGTAAATATTCATATAAGCTGCTATTGAGTGTAGCTATATGTGATATACATTTTTGCTTGTGAAATTCTGACATTCCTAAGAACTCACTTTCAGTCAAGTGCATCATTAGTTAAAATGGAGAGAATTCATAGACAGAAATGAAACCTCTGGATTCAATCTGATCCTGACAGATACTTGCAAAACCTCAATTTTCCTCCTAAGGGTTCAAAGATTTGGGATGTTTTCAGTCCTCAAATGTTTCATGTGAGCTATAGGAAGAGTATAAGTGGCCTGATGTGTACTTGAAAAGCATGTAATGATATAAAAAATAAAAAAGGATGGAGGTTTTGCCACAGGGCCAGAGTTCAGCATCTTGTAGTCATTGTAACCACATCTATAAGCACAGATCAGTTCAACCATGTCTGTATTTATAATCCTTGATACAAATCATGTAATTCAGTAAGTCCCAACACATATATCCCATGCTCTGGGAGAGAGAAAAGTTCATGCATATTTGGCTGACAGGCGTATTTTTATTCGCACCATTGCAAAAAACTTGTGAAACAAGCACCACAGTCGGCTTTTATAAGTGGAGAGTCTCTTGTTGTTTTCCACTGCAGATATTATTTATTGTTGCATTTCATTAGTTTTTCCCCCACTTGTATACGATCTTGCAGCTTCAGGATGCATTTCTGATCTGTATGGTACAGTGAGAAAACTTGTGCCAAGTTTTCGCCAAGAACCAGTTACTGTTATTGGATGAAAGTACTGCTCTAAAAACCCAAATAATAGAAAATGTTCCTGGAGTAATGGAAGTGGTGAATGTAAAACAGCGACAGTAAATGGAAAAGAGGAAAAATCTATGACTTACAATTAGAGCTAAAACTGTCAATTCACTTTCAGGACGTTCACCAGTTCCTGCTTACACAAGTGTTTTCACACAGTTTATACGGTCATTCTGAGAAATGTGGAAGAAGAAATGTTGAAGTCCAAGTGACCTGAAATGATTCCAAAAAAACCTGTTTTCTGTTTAAAAAATTACCTCATCTTTCAACCTGCTAGTCAGTTTTCTGAAAAGTTACCACTATGAGACAATAAATCTTAGTTTGAATCAATTTTTTTCATTTTTTTTTCTGCCAAGTAAGAGCAGCGTTCAAACATATTGTGCCAAAAATGTTGGAATCAATCTTAAAATCTCTAAAACAACAAACCCACACTGAGGATCTTTATCTTCATTTTCAGTTTGGACTCTGATGGCATTCTTAACTCCTTTTAAGTGATGATTCATCTATTAATATACCAATTGCTGGTTGCAACCCTTCCTATAATGTAGAAGCGTCATAGTCAGCTGATTTGTGTGATGAGTTCACTTACATGACTTCTGTTTCGGGGCAGTGGGGCCCTTCAGGGACCAGTTTGATGCTCTTCAGGTTGTCGGGGGGGATGATCCTCGACTCCACCTGCACACAGTGGCAGTGTGTGTTGTAGTCCCTGCTGATCGGCGGCATACCTGTTGTCAACACACAGTCCGTCAGAATACAGACTTTATTAAATGAAGCAGGGAAAAAAATGACCAATAACTCAAAGACATTGCTTCAGTTGTTGCTTATTTAAAAGGTTAGAGCAAGCAAATGTCTTCAGGTGTTTAGTGTTTTTACAACTGCAATATTTTGCAATAGCACAATAAATCTAATTGTGTCTTTTTTTGGCATTATTAGCTTGGCAGTTCTAAACACTGTGGTTGAATCACAGGCATCGGTAGTATCTGAGAGGTAAACTTGGATGGCAGCAGCTGTGGTTTTCATTTTGGTTTATGGTTTTTGCCCGAAACCATCCTCCTCCTCCACATATACCACTGCAACCTCCTCTTTTTTCCTTTATTTCCTAGAAATTTGGTATGGCCTTATCATGCTGGTGACCAACCACTGCTACAGTTCAACAGCACACAAATGCTTTCATCAAATGCTGACAAATCTGCTTTCTAACATTTTGTCACAGCCACCAGCCTTAGTGTGGTGACACTGGCAAAGGCACTTCCCCTTTTTTCTCTTCCAGCCAACCTCCTGTTCATTCCAGCTTAAATACTGAAAGTCACTGGGGTTTTCTGCTCTTACTAAAGACTGAAAAGTTTGACTGAGGAACAGTATGGCAATTGCCCATTATGCTGCCATGTGACTCAAACACACCTCTTAAATACAAGGTGGAAAAATCACATCTGCAGCTTCCAAAGACACTACAGAAATTTACATAAACTAATGCATTTTTTTTCTTTCTTTGGAATAAACCATTGTATATTTTCTGTCCTTTGAAAAATGTAAGTTACATCAGTGTCATGTGGTAATACAGGACAAATGTTTCAAATGAGTCTGCACTTACAACTGCATTAAGGAGACAATCAAGTATAGAAAATACCCCATACAGCTGCAAAACAAATCCTGCTTTACCCCAACGAATGTGCTTATTTGAGGGTTAATGTCTTAATGCTCCCTTAAAATGCAAATGTTACTTAAAGGTTAATGAGTCCAGCTCTGAACACATTAACATCCAACAGTGACTTTAAGCTGGCATTCCAAACTCCTGAGTTGTATTTGCAGATTCAGAAACATTTACTCTCACTGCCTTCCATGGAACCGTGCAGCTCTTACCGTTGATGATGACGAGCAGGGTCCCGAGCACGACCAGGATGCAGAGCTTCATCTTGTTTAGGCTGATGCTTGTTGAGCTCTTGAGCACAGATGAAAGGTTTACAGCTGCTCTGACTGCTAACATACATCTCTGCTCCAGTATTTATACATACAGTTGTCATGTGCTTCTCAGCTGTGGGTTTTTTTGTTTTTTTTTAAATTACCCGCTGTGTATGTGCAGGTCTGCATGTTGGTTTCACTTTGCTGCATTCACATGTGCAGCAGAAGGCAGTCATGGGACGGTGGGTTCAGGGACCGACCAGAGGCCTCGCTGAGGTGTAGACGGTGTCACTGCGGTCAGCGACCACAGAAATGAGTCAGACAGAAGACGTGAGTCTGTCTGGACAGTCGACCAACAGCTTCATTTCTCTTCTGCTTGTCGTAGCTCTGCAGCATTATTCAGCTGTTTAGCCTCTTCACACTCTGAGAGAAGAAAATGATAAAATGATCATCAGATACAGTTCTGTAAACAACCACAATTACACTTGTAGCTGCAGGCCATAATATCACACTGTGAGATAGAGCTGTTGTTGATGTCAGTACTTTTTATCCCTGTGGACTTGTTCTGACCCTGTACAGACTATATAATATAGTTACTGTGAGAAATAATTCAGTGGTGTCTTCTCAAATAGTTTGGTGCTAGGATGTGGAGTGAAAGTGTCTTAGTTTGGCTGCTTGGCCTTTAAAGCAGCATTAATCAAAATTTTAATGTAAGCAATGGCTTAAATGTGAAGAAACTCACAGACAATTATCAACACATTTTGCAATTTTATGGCCTTTTTGGAACATTTTAACATCGGCCAGCTCCTTGTTCTGGGCCTGCAACTGTACCGGTGTTATTCACTCTCATCTCTCTTGGCAGCATAGTTTTCAACTAAGATGTTATACAATGTCTTCCCAGCACCAAATGGTGGACAGACACGGGCAGTAAATGACTTCTGGTCATAGTGGAGCATTTAGCAGTTAAAGAACCAGACATTTCTCTGCGGGGTTGGAGGAGACATAAAACAGAGCTAACAGAAGTCAAGGTATTCATATAGCACATTTAAAACAACAGTTGCATGGCCAAGGTGATTGTGACTGGTGTTATCAATTAGCCTAATAAGTTGAAATATGGAGGTTAAGACTCTACAGTGTTGTTAATGGTGTGATTACATATTAAGGATGATTACCCTACAAAATCATGTAAAATACTGCTTTAACTTTCTATAACACATATTGAAGTGGAGACCCTACAGTACTAATTATCCAGAATACTCTGACTTAATAATGTAGCTAAGACCCTCTGCTATTATAAAATATGTAACTAAAACATTGAAAACCAAGATTTGATATACTGGTATTTGTCAGGTCGCCATAAATAAAACTGTTAATATCACTCAGTGTCTGCTGGATGTGTTTTTAAGTCAACTGGAAACTGTTGATTTTTAATGGAATATCTCCATAGGGGTACAGAGGAACATTTCCAGCAACCATCACTCCTGTCTTCTAATGCTACATTGTGTTAGCTAATGCTGTTGAAAGGCTCACTGATGATCAGAAAACCCTTGTGCAGTTATGTTAGCACATGAATAAAAGTGTGAGTTTTCATGGAAAACATTAAATTGCCTGGGTGACCCCAAACTTTTGAACTGTAGTGTATGTGCGTATATTTGTTGTGGAGTTGAGATATTTTGCTGTGAAAACAAAGATAGATATTGCTTTAAATTATTGTTAGTTTGGCGAAAGTGGTGTCATATTTTCAGTTAGTTCTGAGGCAAACATTTTAATTATACCTGACATATTTTTTTAATTTACAATGTTAACCTAAAATCTAGTACTTGCTGTTATTTCAGCTTTAATTGACAGTACCAACCATAATTTGAATTACACTAATTAATGTTAAACTGTTAAAAACAAAGCAGATTAAATTAGATCATCCCTCAGTGTTTTTCAAAAACGCTTGTGTGGGGAAAAAAGCAGATTTCAAGTCATATCAGTTTAGTTATAGATGAAAATATTTTTTGTTAAAATTTCATAAAATTAATAATTATTCAAGTAAAGTGCTACCTGAATCTAAGTATGACAAGCTGTTGAAGATTTTGAGATAACTGACATGAAGATCAATACGCAGACAGAAAGAAACCACGTGTCTCAGTAGTGGTAAAAACTCATGTCATCTGTCTGATTTGACTTAAGAAATACTACTCTCTTATGATTAAAGGCACATGTCTGTATCAGACAGTGGGGAGATAAATGTGAGACAGAAGTGGGTCATAATGCAGAACATGAAGGCCACATGACTGTAACAAGTGAAATGATGCATTTCAAGATGACTTTGCAAAACTGTCATCTGTTGAAAACAAATTTGAGGGGAATTTACGTCATAAATCAAACAAAAACTGAAAAATGAAAGTGCCATAAAATATATTTTTCCAGTTTGTAATATGTAACAAATCCCAGGAAGTGACGTAAACCTTCTTTGTCTGTAGGTGGCAGCATGCACCTTACAGCCTCAGTTTTAGCAGGATCTGGCTTTAGTCCATCAGCAGTTATCAAATGTCCCACATGAAATTCAAGTGTTCAGCAGCTAGCATATAACAACATAAAATAACAAAAAGGCAGGTTAGTAACATAAACATTAAAGGTTAGTATATACTCTGAAAATGTTGCTGTACGATACTATACAGCTCTACACAAAGACCACTGATTGAAGTGTTTAAATTGTTATGTGGCAACTTGGAGCTACACATGTCTGGTCCAACAGCACCCTCTGGTGGAGCATTTCATATGCTCGGTTTGAGTATGTGAAATTTTCATTTCTTCATCCTTGGACCTTTAATGTCATCACTTCTTTTTCTTTGTTTTAATGATATTTGGTGTAAGCCTGTGCCTTTTTTTGTCACCTGATTTTGCAGAACCTGTGATACTGTTGACACATTTGCATTTTAAACTCCTGCAACTCCTTTTGATTTTTGTGAGCAATTCATTCTAATACTTGGTTTCTGTAATCATTAGGGATTAAAGCAAGGGCTCGTCCGGGATTTGAACCCGGGACCTCTCGCACCCGAAGCGAGAATCATACCCCTAGACCAACGAGCCACCTGTACATAGCTTGAAAGGACATGTCTGTGTCAGTAACATGTATTTTCAGGTTTTACAGAATACTTCAGATTGTTAATGTGGTATTGCCTCACATTCCATCTCATGAACTGGCACCCTGTCAGCATGATTCACTGTCATGTAGTTTCCTCAACCTCTTGGGCTGCGTAAGAGTAGCACATATCGAATAAGCTTGATTGCCTGAACCGACCTCTGTGGAGCTGGTTTAGCCCAGACTCATTTGTGAGTTTTGTTAATGTCATGTGAGGTGTTTTGACACAACAGTCAGGTCTAGTTTAGTACTGTACCAAACAATACAAGTGCATGTACAGATAACATTTTTTTGCAGTACTTATTTTTGTGTACTCTTTTTGATCCAAATTACTTAAGATCTGATCATATGAATTTCGGTAGACAATGTTGAACATAAAATGTGTAATTGCTGAAGAAACAGGGCAAAAGAAAGTATGTGTAATGTTTATGGTGCAAAGGTCAACATGTGCAAAAAAAAGTGAGTCAGATTTGTAGAGAATGGAATATCATAGGGTCTGTGATTAGACTCTGCAGACCGTGAATGTAGCTTCTTTTTTCCTCGCATATCATATCCATTTAAGATGAAATTTTAGTTGTAATTACTACAATCAGAAAAAAAACAGGTAAGTTACAGTGTTGTTTTTTGGTTGTTGTCTTTTCGTTGACTAAACATTTTTATGTTATTATTCAATTGTCATTATAGATAAGCTCTTGTTGTGTCAGAGGGAGGTTCAGCACAGAAGAAGTCTTCATGAGAGCTATTTGAAACGAGGTCCACTTAAAGGCAGGTAAGTATAACAGTAGACCTTTCATCTCTGTCTTTTTGTGTATCTTAGATTTAGTGATGTTCTTTTGTGCGCTCTCCCGGGGCCTTGGGGGTGGCGGCGGCTGGTCTCTTCTGGGGCGCCCTGGCTGGCCCTGGGGTTTGGGGTGGGTCGGCCCTCCGGTCGCTCCCCTGTCCCTTCCTGCTCTGCTTCCCTCCTCCTCCCTCCTCTCCTGCCTGGCCGCTCGTCCTCGTCCCTCTCCCTCCCCTGGGGGGGCTGGGGGCCCTCCGCTGCCTGGGGGTCTGGCATGGGGGCCGGGTGGTCTCTCTGGGGGGGTGGCTCTGGCTCATCCGGGCACAGGCCTTGGTACTTGCCTGTGTGCCGCCACTGGAGATAAGTTTCTGCTGGCTGGGGGCTTCTGTCCGGGCCCGGTGCTGTCCTTGGGTGTGGTGGGGTGGGTGGGGTCTCGGTGGTGCTGCGGGGTGGGTGCCCTGCATCCTGGACGTGCCGGCTCCGGGGTGGGCGTGGGGGCTCGTGGCCCTCGCTCCCTGGTGGTGCGGCCTGGTCCTCCCTCCGGGGCAGGGTGCTGCATGCGGCTGGCCCGTGGTGGGGCTACGGCGTCTGCCGGGGCGCTGCTCCAGCGCTGCGACTTCTGGGGGTTTCGGTGCTGGCCGGGCCGGTCGGGTTCGTGTGGGCCCACCTCGGCCTCTTGCCTCCGGGCTCTGGGGGCCCTCTGCATCAGTACCGGTGGTCTTACTACCTGTCTCCCCCGCTGCTCTCTCCTCATGGGCCGGATCCACACCAGACTGCCTCTTACTGTGCACTTCACATACTTCACACATCACTGTATATAGTTACTCTTAGGCACATATAGGGACACAACAGCTAGGGCCCCGAGAGCAGGTGGGGGCAGGAACGATGGGCTCTGTGGTGGGGCGGATGGCAGGGCTCTACGGCCTTGTCTCTTCCCCATCACCCTCTTGCTTGCCTCCCCTGCTCTCTAATTTCTTTTTAATGCACCACACACACTCACACCTTGGGGGTAGGTCTGGGACGGCTCGGGGAACTTGGGCCAGGGTAGGCTGCAGAGTAGCCATCCTCTGTGGTCCTCTGGCCTGCCCCCTGGACGCCTCGCCCAGCCTCCCCACTTTTAATGCACCACATGACACTCAGGGTTACACTATCACGGTGCAGGGATAATGTCTCCAGTCTGGGATCGGGAGACATATTAATAGGGAGTAATTGGGGGATTTCACTAATATGGCCTCGCTGGTGGGACCCGGCCCCCTTATGGCTATGGGGTGGCGGGGGTGGACCATCATCCATGTTGCTGTGGCTGGGGGGTCCCCGGGACCTGGGGGCTGTGGTCGGGGGGGGTTCTCCTGCGTGCCCGACGGGTCCGGGCAGGTGCGATGGCTCTTGGTGGGCTGCGGGGGCTGGATTGGCCGTCTTGGTGGGCGCTGTGGCTGTGCTGCGGGCTGGTGGCATGTGGTGGCTCTGTCCCGGTGGGTTGTCAGGGCGCATTGCGGGGGGTGGGGGCCCTGGGTGTACTGCGCTCGCCTGGGGCCTGGTGCGGGGGGTATGCGGGGTGCCTCCCTGTCGGCGTCGCCGGGCCCCACCACACTGTCCATTTTTACTCTCTGGACTCGCATCGGGTCCCGGCTCCGATTTCCTCTGGCCGGCTCCCGGTGGTGGCCTGCCTTGTGATGGGCTGGTTGCCGCCCCTTCGGTGGGCCGCTCGGCCCCTGTGTCTGGCTTCCTGGCTGTGTGGGGCCGTTGGCCCCCTCGGGGGAGGGAGAGGGGATGGGGGTGGGCGGGTCGGGTGGTGGGGTGGGGGGTTCGGTGGGGGCTGGGGTGGGCGGGGTTGGGGTTTGGGTGGCGGGTGGGTCCTCGTGCCCCGGGCCGCCTGGGTTGGTCTGGGCGCGCTGGGGGTGTCGGTAGCTGCTCCCTCTTGTTCTCTGGGTCCTCGTCGTTCACGGTGGCCCCGGTGGCTCTCTGGGGGTGCCACCCTGTGGCTCCTACTGCCTGGGGGGGGGGGGTGCCCTGTTGGCTTGGCCCTGCCTTGCCGTGATTGCTGTTCTGGGCTTCGGGGTTCTTCACACTTGCATGTTTGATCAGGTCTCGCCAGCTACTGCCGAGTCCCATTTCAGCAAATGATGGGTCCCGCCAGAATGTGCTGAGAATCTCTCCAGTCTCTACCCTAAACTCATTCTCTCTCGCACTAGCATCCTCTTCTGGCCTATTCTATTCTATTCTATTCTATACTATCAAGACACACACAATTATGGTGCTCAGTACCGTTTGTTCATTTATTATTGAATCTCTTTTTCTTTTGTGTTGGTTTGGTTTTCTTTTCTTTTTTCAAATTTTTATTTTTTTTTTTCTATTGATGGACAGTTAGTAGTTGGGCATAACACACCACCTTACAATCTTTAATTGCAATAGCAACGCCTGTTATTTTCTATCCCTGTTCATCCTGTTCGTCCTGTTCGTCCTGTCCAGTCTTTGTTTCCCCCACACATCACTGAGGTGTAGCACTGCCCTCCCTGGCTTATAATAGGGAATTCTAATAAAGAAGGTCTGCTTAGCTTTCAGGGAGGGCCGGTGATGGTCACACACATGCACTAAATATTAAAATATTTGGTTGCAAGACTAAAATATGCATCAATCTCATATAATGTTGACTCCCCTTTTGTGGAGTTAAACAATGAGAACAAATGCAGACAAAAAAAAAGAAGAAAAAAAAAAAAAAAAAAAAAAAGTGATGTTCTTTTCCTCACTCCATGTTTTTTTTGTGTAGTTTTACTGATTCCTCTCCTTTTTACTTTCAAAAAACTCAAACATTGGAGTTTTGCAGACAGTCATGTAAGGTATCATAGTATACAGTTATGTGGCGAAATGAGAGTTCTGTCCCTTGTTTCCATGAGACTGAGAACTTTTTTGATCTGTGTATGTCAAAGCTGACACCTTTTGTTGTATATATGATATATAGTTGGTGTGGAACAGCTGACTTCTTGTTGACAGTCCGTGTCAGTGACAATCGGAGAAGCGTTGTGTTTTGAGGTTGTCTTGCTGCACGTCCGTCCCATTCCCATGAACTCAAAATCACAGGAATCTAATTAATTCACTTCCTGAATGACTCTTAAAGCAGCACACCAGTTAAATGTACTTGATAATGCATTTGTTTATTTTATTGTCTTGTTTTGCTGCAGATTCTAGATTCTAAATACGTGTACACACAGCTGTGTCAAAAATATCACATTTGTCCAACCAGCAGTCTGAAACGCTGCCATGCTAAGTTTGGAGGAGGCAGCCGAGACGCTCGTTCTCTGTAAACTCTATTCTCATCTGGATTAACACTGATATGATCACTGTTGGTTTATTTATCAGTGGAGCAGCAGAACATTTTCCACTGACAGTTTTTCTGCCTGTTGGCTTGTTTTAACCAGTTTTCTACCTTTGGCTGATTCTACCAGCAGACACTGAAAGGACTCTGATAGTTCGGTAAGTGTTTATTTTCGTATCGGTGCCGCTTTTAAACACCTGGGGTCCGTTTCACGAAGCAGGTTCAACAAACTCTGAGTTTAACCCTGAACTCTGTTGATCTACTCTGAGACAGAAAACTCTGAGTTTTCGGTTTCACAACGGCTGATTTGAGTTGGTTTAATCAACTCGGAGTAGTTTCACCCGGAGTTAAGCACGTGCACCACAACTCTGAAAAGCCAGTATCAATGAAGTGCCGATTCGACGAGTCACCATGGCAACGGGGAAGCGGAGGACTACACCGTTTGAATTGGAAATCTTAATGCGCTTATATAGCGAGTTTGAGCACGTTTTTAGAAAGAAGTGCAACACCTGCAGTTGTAGCTTCATTAATTTATCCAATAAGACATTTCTGTGAAGTTTTGTCATAGTTAGTGGAGTAATTCTGATTTATGGCCAGAAATGTATTTTGTGAGGTCAGACTGATCTTTGACCACCAGACAGTGTCTCCAACCAAGGCTGTTGTATGATGACTTTGTGCCTAGTTTAGCTACAACAATTGCATCTTACAAGCTTTCTTAGATTTAACTTGTATTCACTTGGACTCTACCGTGGACTGATTAGAATTTGGCAGTCAATTGTCAGTACAGTTGCGGGTATGTTGCTGATTGCATGTTCAAATCCATTCTGTTACTTGTGTAGATCAGATTACTCTGTACTAGCTCCTGGGAATCACAGGAGTGGTGGAAAACCCCGTACGTTTAGATTTCTGTGAGCTTCAGAGATTAAAACTGGGCTCATCCAGGATTTGAACACGGGACCTCTTGCACCTTAAGCGAGAATCATATACCTAGACCAACGAGCCTTGCATGCAGCTGCTCACATCTGCATTTCTGTCCTGCTAAGAACTGTAATTGGACCTCAAACTGGGCAATGTGGTGATTGGCTTGACTTGATTTGACTTTGTCTGTTGGTTTAAAAAATATAGAAAAACATATAGTATGATCATTAAGAAATAAGAATGACTGCCTCACTGTTGTATGCCTCCAACAATCCATGTCTGTCCAGATTTGACCTTGGACCCTTTGGATACAAAATGTCATGACATCATTTTTTAATGCTATTTGACATTTCTGTGAGATGCTGTCATTTGACTCTGCCCCCTGGTTCAGTTGAATCTGTGATACTGTTGACACATTTGCATATTAAACCCTGCAAATTTCAGTATGAATGACAAGTTCATTGCAATATTTTGATTTGTGCAATCCTCGGGAACTAAAGCTAGGGCTCGTCCGGGATTTGAACCCGGGACCTCTCGCACCCTAAGCGAGAATCATACCCCTAGACCAACGAGCCACAGCTACAGCTGTTCACAGCTGTAATTCTGTGCTGCTAAGACCTAAAATTAAACTCTTCAAACTGGCGATGTGGCAAGTTGAAGCTCCACATCTAATCTAGTCCAACAGCACCCCTGGTAGTGAAAAAGTTCATCTTGCTTTCCTCATGCTACTGATTAAATATCTACGTAATATTTTCTGATCTTAGTTGCTGAGGTAGTTAAGAAGCTCCACCACGACAAGGTGCGATTGGTGGATGAGATCTGGATGAGATGCTGAAGGCTTAGGACACAGCTGGGATTTCTTGGCTGACATGTCAAGAGTAAGTCAGGGACAATGGATTTGCTCATTTCTTGGTTTCAGATTGCACTGTGACTGTGGCATCAGTGCTGTAGTTGAACCTAGAACACAGTATATACAAATAAAGTACAGTATAACTGCTTTGCTGTTGTTTGCCTCCAACAATCCATGTCTGTCCAGATTTGACCTTGGACCCTTTGGATACAAAATGTCATGACATCATTTTTTAATGCTATTTGACATTTCTGTGAGATGCTGTCATTTGACTCTGCCCCCTGGTTCAGTTGAATCTGTGATACTGTTGACACATTTGCATATTAAACCCTGCAAATTTCAGTATGAATGACAAGTTCATTGCAATATTTTGATTTGTGCAATCCTCGGGAACTAAAGCTAGGGCTCGTCCGGGATTTGAACCCGGGACCTCTCGCACCCTAAGCGAGAATCATACCCCTAGACCAACGAGCCACAGCTACAGCTCTTCACAGCTGTAATTCTGTGCTGCTAAGACCTAAAATTAAACTCTTCAAACTGGCGATGTGGCAAGTTGAAGCTCCACATCTAATCTAGTCCAACAGCACCCCTGGTAGTGAAAAAGTTCATCTTGCTTTCCTCATGCTACTGATTAAATATCTACGTAATATTTTCTGATCTTAGTTGCTGAGGTAGTTAAGAAGCTCCACCACGACAAGGTGCGATTGGTGGATGAGATCTGGATGAGATGCTGAAGGCTCAGGACACAGCTGGGATTTCTTGGCTGACATGTCAAGAGTAAGTCAGGGACAATGGATTTGCTCATTTCTTGGTTTCAGATTGCACTGTGACTGTGGCATCAGTGCTGTAGTTGAACCAAGAACACAGTATATACAAATAAATTACAGTATAATTGCTTTGCTGTTGTTTGCCTCCAACAATCCATGTCTGTCCAGATTTGACCTTTGACCTTTAGAATATAAAACCTGTTTGTTTGAGTCTTTTGTGACACCTGATATTTCTGTGAGATGTTGTTATTTGACTTTGTCGCCAGGTTGAGCTCAATCTCTGAGATTGTGGACACATTTGCATTTTTACACCCTGTAAACTCTGGTATTTATGAGAAATTCATTGTAATTTGATTTCTGCAATTATCAGAGGTTAAAGGAAGGGCTCGTCAGGGATTTGAACCCGGGACCTCCCGCACCCTAAGCGATAATTCCATGCAGCGAGGTGCTGCCATTCAACTGTGGCGACTTGGGGCTCCACAATTGGTGGTCAAATGTCAGTGCAGTTAGAGCTGATTTCTTATTGGTATCATGTTGAAATCCATTCTGTGTTTTAGGTAGATTAGATTACTGTGTGCTAGCTCCTGGGAATCTGATTGGCTATGACAAGATTTGTGCTACTTTTGTCAGAGCTGTGTTGAAAAACCCTGCAATTTAAGGTTTTCAGTAGAGATTAATTGTGATATGCAGATTCTGTGACCTTCAGAGGTTAAGGGGAGGGCTCGTCCGGGATTTGAACCCGGGACCTCTCGCACCCAAAGCGAGAATCATACCCCTAGACCAACGAGCCTTGCATGCAGCTGCTCACATCTGCATTTCTGTCCTGCTAAGAACTGTAATTGGACCTCAAACTGGGCAATGTGGTGATTGACTTGACTTGATCTGACTTTGTCTGTTGGTTTAAAAAATATAGAAAAACATATAGTATGATCATTAAGAAATAAGAATGACTGCCTCACTGTTGTATGCCTCCACTAGTCCATGTCTGTCCAGATTTGACCTTGGACCCTTTGGATACAAAATGTCATGACATCATTTTTTAATGCTATTTGACATTTCTGTGAGATGCTGTCATTTGACTCTGCCCCCTGGTTCAGTTGAATCTGTGATACTGTTGACACATTTGCATATTAAACCCTGCAAATTTCAGTATGAATGACAAGTTCATTGCAATATTTTGATTTGTGCAATCCTCGGGAACTAAAGCTAGGGCTCGTCCGGGATTTGAACCCGGGACCTCTCGCACCCTAAGCGAGAATCATACCCCTAGACTAACGAGCCACACGTGCAGTTGTTCACAGGGAAGATCACAAGTTGCAGCTCCACATTTGATTTAGTCCCACAGTACCATCTGGTGGTGAAAATGTTCATCTTCCTTTCCACAGAGGCTGCTTTTTAAACTGAAGTCTGAACTTAGTCTGACAATGTGGGATAAAGGAAAAACAATAGGATGGTAAGAATTACTAGACAGGTGACAGAATAAAACAGTCTTTCCAGTTCCTATCAGAACTTTGCAGGGGGTCAGTGTATGAATAAATAGTGTAACATTTGCAGATCAATTGCTTCTTTCATCTCAGTTTGCAGTGTCATATCATATCTTTTATGACCTTTCACCCTGTGTACTAAAAAACAGGGCTCGTCCGGGATTTGAACCCGGGACCTCTCGCACCCAAAGCGAGAATCATACCCCTAGACCAACGAGCCGGTGTTCACGAGAGGAGTGAAATACCCGTTTTGTGCAACTCCTACAGTCTATAAATCAACAGGACAGACTAGTGATGTGGCGGGGTGGAGGCCTGGACTTAATTCACTGAACAACACCTACTAGTGGTCATCTGGGGAAACACATTCTACATTTAACACATAGTAGTAATAATAATGCAGTTACCGTCTTATATCCAAAGCTAAAGATATGTATTTGCTCACACATTATTTTGTAAGGCTATTTTTTCAAGCTGTTCTGCTAATCTACTTGTTAATTTGAGGCAGTTGCTTCAGAAAATGAATTGCTATATTCATTACTTAATCTGTCATTAATAGTAAGATCCTAGCATAAAGGCTGCTTGCACATATCTGCACTAAAAATATCAGTTTCGCTACGAATAAAGCCGACGGAAGTAGTTGAAAGTCTTGCGCTTGTACACTTCGCTTAGTTTGTATTGTTTTATTTGCTGGTAAGATGAACTTTTTGCTGAATTTAATTATGCCAGACACACACCGCTCCACGCGATTAATGTTTCTTTGTTATTTGTAATATTATATACCATAATATACTACACTATAAATGAATCCGCTTCCTACGAGTAACCGTGAGGGTCAAATAGGTTTTCTTCGCAGTGCGCATGTGCAAGCTAGCTTGGTGGCTACGTAGCTAGCATTAGCGCCTGCAAATTTGGGGCTTGTATCTACATTTAGAGGATGGCAACAGAAGCGAAACGAGCCAAGGTTACATTGTTTTTAACATTTAACCGACACAGAGGAGTTTATATTAATTCAGCTCTTTCAAAGTGTGTTTTTCGTGCTTACTGTACAACGTGGGTAACGTTAGCTGCTACTGGTGCACGTTGTGTTTACTGTGTAGATGAATGCGTGGTAACATCAGCTTAGTTTCAGCAACTTTATTAAAACCAGTTATGTGGTTATTGGGTTTCCAGCTGTTGTTTTATTGCGTTTATGTTCGCTAGTGTTAAAATATCACTGACTTTTCTCGTCAGAGTTCATTTGAGCGTGTCTTCATTATTAGATCACACCTTCATTGATTGGAATAACAGCATGGGTTATTAAAACAGCTGACTCAACACACACTATTGTACGATGATTGTAAACCTTTCAGGCTGTCAAACAAGTCTGACAAATCCAAATACTTTGCTACTTAGCAATAATAGAAGAAAGGGCTGTAGTAATTGTAAGCATGTGCACTATAGTACTAGAAAACGCATACATGATCATATTAGTAATGTTGTTTTGTGTGTGATCATGCTGCTGACAGGTAGGTGATGGTGCAGAGCTGAGCCCCCTGCAGAACTTTCTACAGTGGTGTGACAGAGTGGGTCTGGAACTGAGCAGTAAGGTATGTTCTTACATCCTGCATTTAGTACCTAACACATTTGGCAAGTTTGCAGTAGAGGTCCATTGATATGTTTTGTTTGGGATTTTTTTCGGCTGATACTGATGCCAATTATTGTTATTAATCAAGTAGAATAATAACTGACTGATACATTTGCAGTAAATGAAACTGTCAAATTGTTGAAATGCTCTTATTTATGCTTTACACGTGTTTATGTCAACATTTTCAACATTTGTCATTCATTTTTGATTACTGTTAATCACGATGTGTAACCAGTCAGGTGGTGCTGTGGGTGGAACATTACTAAAGAACAAGAATGGTGACACATTTAGGTAGAGACAGGTGGCTGCCTCAGAGCTAAAATAGTACATTTACTAATAGTAAATGTATTTATTCTGCTGTCGGTTAAAGAAAATAATGATTTTGATTGTCAGGAAAACAATTATCTGTTGATTCCTTGTATTCAGCCATTATTTGTTGAAATAATTCGTCTTTGGGGCTGTCTTTTTGGCAGGTAGTCCATTATCTGTTATTATGATGCTGCTAATTTATTGGTCTGTAGAGCAGTAACAATTACAAAATTGGTTAATAAACATGTAATTAATCGCCAACTATTTTGACAATTGATGAGAATTTTTTTCAAACTAAAAAAGTCTAAATTCTATCTGCCAAACACATAAAATCAAATATTTTCTATTATCTCTTTACTGTTCTATGACAGTAAACTGTATGTTTGGGCTGTGGAGAAAAAAAAAATCAAGGACGTCATTCTGGGTTTCAGCATTTTTTAATAATGTTTTTACTATTGTTAGTACACTTTTTTTAATCGAATCAGAATTATTTTATTAATCCCTGAGGGCAAAATGCTTATGTTACAGTTGCTCCTATTCAAGTTTTAGAAAGTCCTTATTTTTTAAAGAAAGGCATTTTTTTTTCAATGAAGATGACATTAAATGAATCAGAAATACAGTCTAGACATTGTTATTGTGGTAAATGACTATTCTAGCTGGAAACAGCTGATTTTTAATGGAATATCTCCATAGGGGTACAGAGGAACATTTCCAGCAACCATCACTCCTGTGTTCTAATGCTACATTGTGTTAGTTAATGGTGTTGAAAGGCTAATTGATGATTAGAAAACCCTCGTGTAATTGCGTTAGGGCATGAATGAAGGTGTGAATTTCCATTGAAAACATGAAATTGCCTGGGTGACCCCAAATTTTTGATCAGCAGTGTATATAGATAAACACGTGTCCTAAAAATATAAACATAAATAGAAAAAGTATAAGCACAAAATGTAAAATGTGCATTTTCTAAGAAAATAAAGTGTAAGTATACAGTGTAATAAATAGTGTGTTATTGCACCGAATTGAGAAAATAATCCTAATATTGGCTGGAAATTTTGGGCTGGATGTTTCTTATCTGCAGGTGTATGTGAGTAAAGAGGGGACCGTGGCTGAATATGGGATGCTGGCTAAAGATGATATAGAGGAAGGAGAAGTTTTATTCACCATCCCCAGATCAGCTCTTCTCCACCAGGGAACAACTAAGGTTTCTGCCTTGCTGGAAAAGGGTGAGAGTTAAAATTACAAAGAACTTTTCAAGAATTATAGCTGCCTGTCTCACACCTTTCTTTCTAATTTTCTAACTTTCTCCTTTTGCCTTCTCAGAGAAATCATCTCTGGAGAGCTCTTCAGGCTGGGTTCCTCTGCTGCTGGCTCTGCTGTATGAGTACACGTCCTCCCAGTCCCACTGGAAACCCTACCTGTCTCTGTGGACCGACTTCAAGACGCTGGACCATCCCATGTTCTGGTGAGAAACTGTTTACATCCCCCATCCCAGAGATCACCAAACTGTGTTTACAGCATTCTTTAGAGCAGGGGTGTCAAACATGCAGCCCGTGGTCCAAATCCGGCCAGCCAGAGACTTTGTAAAGTGTAAAAATTACATATCTATATCTACATAACTATAAATTTAAAATAATTTCAAGACCATGACGAGTTGTTTTGATCATAAAGAAAAATTCTCGATTGCCATTGTTCTTTTGTCATTTTGTATCTCATTTTTGTAATATTTTGTCTTGTTTTTGTTTTTTATTATCTGACTTTTGTCATTTGTCTCATGTTTTTGTCATTTTGTTTGTCATTTTTGTCATTTTGTGTTTTGTCTTATTTTCGTCATCTTGTGTTTCGCTTTATTTGTTGTTTTGTGTCTACTGTTTTGTCATTGTGTTTCTTGCTTTTGTCAGTTTTTGGTCTCGTTTGCGTCATTTGTATAATTTTTTTGTCTTGTTTCTGTCGTTCGTCCATTTTTATGTCACTTTGTAGCTTTTTTTGTCTCTTTTTTTTTGTTTTGTGTCATTTGTCTCATTTTTGTCGTTTCGTGTCTCATTTTTGTAATACTTTGTATTGCTTTTGTAGTTTTCTGGCTTTTTTTGTTGTTTTTTGTCTGACTTTTGTCGTTTGTCTCATGTTTTTGTCATTTTGTTTGTCAGTTTTGTCGTTTTGTGTTTTGTCTTATTTTCGTCATCTTGTGTTTCGCTTTATTCGTTGTTTTGTGTCTACTGTTTTGTCATTGTGTTTCTTGCTTTTGTCAGTTTTTGGTCTCGTTTGCGTCATTTGTATAATTTTTTTGTCTTGTTTCTGTCGTTCGTCCATTTTATGTCACTTTGTAGCTTTTTTTGTCTCTTTTTTTTTGTTTTGTGTCATTTGTCTCATTTTTGTCGTTTCGTGTCTCATTTTTGTAATACTTTGTATTGCTTTTGTAGTTTTCTGGCTTTTTTTGTTGTTTTTTGTCTGACTTTTGTCGTTTGTCTCATGTTTTTGTCATTTTGTTTGTCAGTTTTGTTGTTTTGTGTTTTGTCTCGTTTTCGTTATCTTGTGTTTCGCTTTATTCGTTGTTTTGTGTCTACTGTTTTGTCGTTTTGTTTCTCGCTTTTGTCAGTTTTTGGTCTCGTTTGCATCATTTGTATAATTTTTTTGTCTTGTTTCTGTCGTTTGTCCATTTTTATGTCACTTTGTAGCTTTTCTTGTCTCATTTTTGTCTCTTTTTTGTTTCACCTGTCTCATTTTTTGGCATTTTACATTTAATTTTTGTAATATTTTGTTGTTTTCTGTCTTTTTTTGGTTGTTTTTTTTCCTTTTTTTGTCTGATTTTTGTCATTTTGATCATACAGTAAAATGATGTATTATTCAGTTCCAGATATTGAGACTGAATGCTTTGTGCCTTTGTAGATCCACTGTGATCTGTAAGTTGTAATATGTAAATAATAAACTGAGACATAAAGTTGCTGATATTGAACTTATTTTTCTTAGGAAATTTCAGGTTGTTCATAATGTTTTGTAAAAAGATTATTCCTTAATAAATGTGACCATTTTCAGAACATACTTTTTTGCACTAAAACAAAGGAAACATGTGGAGTTGTCATTATTTATAGGTTATTATGTTCTGATTTTAGTGGCCCACTTGAGATGAAATTGGGCTGAATTTGGCCCCTGAACTAAAATGAATTTGACACCTCTGCTTTAGAGTAATATTCTCTCCGTCCATCCAGGTCTAAAGAGGAGAGAGACAGTCTGCTGAGGGGGACAGGAGTCCCAGAGGCGGTGGACACAGACTTGGCTAACATTGAGCAGGAATATACAAACGTGGTCCTGCCTTTCATGATCAAACATTCTGACCTGTGGAACCCAAACACACACACACTGGAGCTCTACACAAAGCTGGTGGCCTTCGTCATGGCCTACAGGTTAGCATGCATGGACACAAGTATTGTCATTTTACATTCTCGCCTGTCATTTCAGTTTAAACCTCTGCTCTGTTTCTTTTCTTCTGTTTAGTTTTCAAGAGCCGCAGGAAGAGGAAGACGACGATGAGGATGAGGAAGAGGAGAAAGCCCCCAACCCTCCGATGATGGTTCCCATGGCCGACATGCTAAACCACGTGTCCAATCACAACGCCAACCTGGAGTTCACGCCGGTGAGGAGACACATCTGCCTTAATATATCCGGAGTCCAGAAGTTAATATTCGGATACCACTGTAACGACCGAATATTCAGATATTCGGACGTTAGGGTCCAGCCCTACTGCCTCTGCGACCCGACCCCGGATAAGCGGAAGAAAATGGATGGATGGATGTGAATTAGTACTTATTGAAGGAGTGAATATTATTTATTTTCTCTATTTTTTTTGTTTTAAATTTGTCCTCCTCATGTTCTTTGTATAGGACAGTTTGAAGATGGTTTGCGTGCGGCCCATTCCTAAAGGCGACGAGGTGTTCAACACGTACGGACAGATGGCCAACTGGCAGCTGCTTCACATGTACGGCTTCACCGAGCCGTATCCGAGCAACAGCAACGACACCGCTGACATCCCTGCCACCAACCTCTACAAAGTCGCCACACAAGGTGATTGACAGTGCCACAGATTCCTCACATGTGTTCAGACATAACAGTAGCATGACCAAAGAGTGTCTGAAAGAGAAACAAGAATAGCTGGTTGGATTTAAGCTTCTGTGTTTGGAGGTTAGCCATGTCAGCCATGTGTGTAGACATCAAGGTTGTGGCCATAGCGCCTCAAAAATGGATCACATGTCAGAGCTGCAGCAGCTGTGGTTACATAAACTGTCACAACTTTCTGCTCCCAGCAAAGATTGTTGATTAATCTCCTACTTTTTAATCAGGTGGCTCACAGGATGGAAGTTGTAGGTTTTCCACTGGTCTTGTATTCCACACAGCTTCTCCTCTCCTTGCACTATCTATATGTTACAGTTCTCAAAATCAAATATTCCACCCAAACAACTCCCCTACCGTATTTTGAGGGGGTACTGCTGCCCTGGGAAAAAAAAAAATTAAAAAAGCAGGGCTCGTCCGGGATTTGAACCCGGGACCTCTCGCACCCAAAGCGAGAATCATACCCCTAGACCAACGAGCCAACATATCTGTGCCAGGTGACACTCCTGTTTTGTTCAAGTAGACAGTGTGGTGATGTGGCAGGGTGGAGGCCAAGAGTGTGTTGGCTAATCAGCACCTGCTAGTGGCCATCCAGGGAAAAACACCCCAAACACAAGGCAGAAACATTCTATCAACAACTGTCATATTAAATGTTAAACCAAAAGTGTCAAACATACGGCCCGTGGGCCCAAACCAGCCTGCCAGAGCATCCAATCTGGCCCGCAAAGGGTAAAAATTACACAGAAGA
Organism: Amphiprion ocellaris; assembly: GCF_022539595.1. Classification (NCBI taxonomy): domain Eukaryota; kingdom Metazoa; phylum Chordata; class Actinopteri; family Pomacentridae; genus Amphiprion; species Amphiprion ocellaris. Next base: position 32,569,396 of record NC_072768.1, read on the forward strand.
CATTAACTGCAAATTGTAAATCTGTACAGCTGTAAATTTTAAATAATTTCTTGATCTTGACAGGTTGTTTATATACTGATACGCTGTGATCTGCAAGTTGTAATGTGTAAATGATAAACTGAGGCATAATATTGTTGAAACTGCACTTATTTTTCTGAAGAAATTTTAGGTTGTTAATGTTTGGTAAGAAGAGAGTTCATTAAATGTGACCATTTTCAGAATGTACTTGATTGAACAAAAAGGAATTAGAAAATTAGTTTTAAATTGATATTTATAGGTTATTAAGCTATGATTTTACTGATGCGGCCCAATTGAGATTAAATTGAGTTTGACACCCCTGTGTTAAACCAAAGATTTTTATTAACACAAACATTACTTGTAAAACTCATACTTTTATTCATATGCTAACATAATTGCACAAGGGTTTTCTAATCATCAGTTAACCTTTCAACAGCATTAGCTAACACAATGTAGCATTAGAACACAGGAGTGATGGTTGCTGGAAATGTTCCTCTGTACCCCTGTGTAGATATTCCATTAAAGATTTCCAGCTAGAATAGTCATTTACCACATCAACAATGTCTAGACTGGATTTCTGATTCATTTAATGTTATCTTCATTGAAAAGAAAAGCTTGTTTTCTTTCAAAAATAAGGACATTTTTAAGTGACCCCAAACTTTTGAACAGTAGTATACATGCTTGTGGTTGCTTGTCTTAATGCTCATGAATCAACCAGCTATAGTAACACCTGTTTAAGATAACTGTATTTTTTTCCCTCGAGCAGAATGATGATTAGATGCAGCACAGCGACACCTATCTAGTAAATCAACTAGATTACACTGAAGACCTTCAGCTCACCGCAATCCCTGTTTCCTATTAACCCTCCTGTTGTCCTCATTTACGAGCACCAAAAAATATTGTTTCCTTGTCTGAAAAAAATCCAAAAATTCAGCAAAAACATTCCCCAAATTTCAGAAAATTTGCAAAAGCTTCAGGAAGAAAATTCCAATAATATCGTAAAAGTTTTAATTTTAAAGAAATCCCCCAAATTTGGCAAGAAAATTCTTGTAAATATTTTGAAAAATGAGTAAAAATCTTCCAAAAAAATCCTAAAAATATCTAAAGTGATTACATATATGTCAGTAAAACTTCTAAAATCAACCAAAATCCAGCAAATTTTGCTGGATTTTGGTTGAATTTTTTTTTTGTGAATGTTCTTAAGAAACATTTTTAACATTTCTTTTTTTCCATCAAAAAATGTTCAGAGATATCCCAAAAATGTTGAAAATGTGGATGTCAGAAGTTTCACTTTGAAAATATAGTTTTTTTTCCCCCACATTTTCAAACTTTAAAACGGGTCAATTTTAAAGTAAATTAAAAATTATACTCTCCAGATGGAAGGGAACATGTTTGTTACATGTTTTTTTTTCCATGGAAAATTTTTAAAATTTTACAATATCAGTCAAAAATGATCCGAATCTTACATTTTTTTGCACATTGTTTTGCCCCACTGTGGATAAACGGCCAGATTGCTAACAAAACCTGCAACTAGTGAACCAATAGTAAATCCACAACTGTACTCTGTAGGTATCTACAGTAGATAGACTCTGCTGCATCAACAGTAAGTCTAACTTTACAGATGGTAGAGACGGTTTGAGAGATTACAGGAAGTGCAAAGAACGTTTAAGAATGAAACACTTCATGCATTTTTGTATTGGAATGAGGGTCTTTCTCACTGGACTAGTGACTGAGATAATATGTTACAATGGATTTGGTAGCCAGTGTTGACAGGTTTGTTCACTACTAAAAAAAGTCTTGCAGCAGGTCAACAGTGATGCTGCTGGTGGTATTTTACATGAATGTCCTTCAGGTCTTGCTGCAGATGCCAGTTAGTTTGGTATCGCTGCATTACATTTTTTTGTATTCCTTATTATTTATGTTGATGAGATCCAAGAGCTCAACCTTGTCAGATTTTTTTTCTTTTTTGTGTGTACGATACTTTCAGAAATTGTCCTATAATTCCTCCGCTCTCCTTCTTCTCCTCGCAGGTATTCAGTCTGATCTGGACCAGCAGCTGATGGAGGAGCAGTGGGAGATGGTTTGTGAGATGATGCCGGAGAAAGCAGCCTTTGTGTTCGGTAAACAGGGCTGCCTAACAGACACAGAGCTGCACACTGCACTCAAGGTGAGACACAACAGGGTGTTTGCTTGTGTACTAAAGAGAAAGACAGCATAGTTAGAGTACATGATGATTGGCTGCTAACGTGAAGCCGTGTGTCTCAGGTGCTGTGCATGTCAGCGGAAGAGTTCTCAGAGTTCAAAGACAACGAAGGCTGGGAGGAAGATGACGAGGACGACGAGAAGATCTCCCAGGCTTTCTCCAACGACGGTCTTCCTGAATTAAAGCCTTCGTGGAAGTGGTTGATTCACGAGACGGCACGTCTGACTCTGACATCATACGGAGACGGAGAAGAGAAGCTGGGAGAAAATGTGGCGGACGGCGACCGAGCGCTGATGGAGGATAAAGCAGCGCTTGCAGGCCTGAGCTGCAGGCAGCGGAGGGCGCTGCAGGTTCGCTATGGACAGAAGAGAATCCTGCACAGACTCATGGAGCTCACAAAGTCATGAGTCCAGCTGTGACAAGGACGGAGATCACAGTTTGTTAATTCTTAATACGAGCATTGTCTTTTTCACAACACAGTCAATAAATATTTTTCTTGGAAATGGGTTTTTGTTTTGCACTGCTGTTGGTGATATTTAGTGTTGAATTTAAATGGGCTTTTGTCATTAACTGGACATCAAAATGGGTATGACAAACTGAGTATCCGTGTGCAGAATGCAAAACACCCAGAGACCAAGAACGCAAGCAAACTGAGGTGACGTCACATGTGCCTTCAAATGTGAACACAACTGTACAAAGCTAAACTAGTGATTAAAACAGCTTTACAGTTGAAGTGACACAGTTTTAACCCTTTGATGTGCAGCGTGGGTCAGGAGCACTGTTCCCTCTAAACTGCGCGCGTGCGCAATGGCGCACTGCTGACACGGTCTCCGCGCACAGAAAATCTGCGCTGCGCACAAAAAAAAAAAAAAAATCCAACCTAAATTGTAAATAAAATAAACACGTAACAATTCATTCTGTGCTATTTTTCAGTGTGAGTCAGTGAGTGACCGGTGACTGGCTGCTGCAGCCAATGATGCGATTCACATACGTATTTACCATAGACTGTATATAATGGTATTTACGCAGCTAATCAACGTCAGGTGTCCTTATGTGTAGCCATCGTTGTTGTCATAGATATGAATGAGTAGATAGGACACGCCCCTTTGAGCTGCGTGCTACAGCGAGGCTAAGCTAGTGGAGGCAAAGTTTCAGTGCATTCCGTTGATGTAGACGGCGTGAAAACGGAAACAAGGAGTATGCCAGCTCACTGTACTGCATACAATTACACACTACGTCGTACGATTGAGACAAGGAAACTTGGAATGACTTTTCATAGGTAAGAATAGTTTTTGGCTCTTTTTTCATTATGAAATCTTGTTGAGAGCTTCCAGTCTATGAGAGCTAACTAGTTAGCCACTAGCAAAACGCTAAGGCGAGCTAGCAGCTTGACAAGCAAATACCAGACGATTAATAGTAGCTGTAGTATAGTTGTACAAGCAGTAGTAGTAATACTAAAAGTACAAGCAGCAGTAGTAGTATAAACAGCTGTTAGAGTCGTAGAAGTAGTATCAGCATTTGTAATAGTATTACAAGTTGTAGTAGTGTACTATCACTACTACTAGTAAATAGTCACATTGCTATTACTACCACCAATACTACCAATAGTAGTTATAAAGCCTAACTCATGTATATCCAGATTACCATCTATGTTCTTCCTCCAAACCCATTTTATGATTGGGATTACAGGCAGTTCTTTAGGATTGCTCTCAAATAATTGAAATGTTACTAAACAAGGTTATACTTATCAAATTAAATAGCTCTGGTCTCCAGTATATTGGCGAATTCGGTTCTTTGTACTTAATTTATTAGCATGATTTCTTTTTAATATGTTGTGTACAGACTTAATTACTTCTTTGTCTACTTTTCTTACTCCATGTAGGTTTCCCAGAGACTATGGGTTGAGGAGGAATTGGAAGTTTGTCAGCTTAGACCTGGTGTCATTCCATCAGTGTTTAACTTCCCGGCTCATCTTGGAAGAGTACGTACCAGAAAGACCACGACCAAGCAGCCTTGAGATCTTAGACAGCGTCTCCCTGAGGTGGGTGTTGACGGTGTTCACGGTCAGGTCTGTGGTAATCCTGTCAAAAAACAAAACAGAAAAAAATCTAGATTATAAATCAACATGTAACCAAAGCACTCTGTATAACGCCATAGTATAAGATGTAGTTCAGAAAATGTCAAAGTATAGTATGCTTTACTCAAGAATAACATAGTAAGTCCTGTAGTTCATAGTACAGCATGTTGGCAAGAAAAAAAAACAAAACATAGATTATTATGTGGTTCAAAAAGCGCAAAATGATAGGATGTTGCCTAAAATTGTCATGTATGATATGTGGTTCAAAAAATGT